>NW_007247340.1:157200-177081 GCF_000164805.1 Carlito syrichta
TTCCAGCTGCTTGGAAGGTTGAGGCGGAAGGATCGCCAGAGCCCAGCAGGTCGAGGCTGCAGTGGCTGGGAGCGGCCACTGCACTCCAGTCTGGATTGACAGAGTGAGAGTGAGACTCCAACTAAAAAAAAAAAGACTTTTCAGGCCTCTTCTGTGTCTTCTGCTCGTTTGTATTTAACGATAATGGTTGGCCTAGATTTGATTGAAAAGGAAGAAACAGTCCTCCAATTTGTTGCTCCAAAGGAGGGTTGGAGAGGATTCTAAAGGGCTCTTTGAGGAAAAGATCTAGGGTCTCTCAGTTTAGAGAATTGCTAGAACTGGAAGGCTAACTTCTTTTTTTTTAAAACATTTATTATTACTGAGTTGGAGTCTCATTCTGTCACTCAGGCTGGAGTGCAGTGGCACGCTCACGGCCACCGCAGCCTCGACCTACTGGGCTCAGGCAACCCTTCTGCCTCAGCCTTCTGAGTAACTGGAACTATAGGTGTGCACCACCATGCCCGGCTAATTTTTCTTGATTTATTGTAGAGATGAGGTCTCATCAAGTTGCCCAGGCTGGTCTCAAACCCATGGGCTCAGGTAATCCTCTTACCTCGGCATTCCAAAGTGCTGGGATCATAAGGGTGAGTCACCGCGCCTGGCCTTTATTATTATTGTTTAGAGACGAGGTCTCATTATGTTGCCCAGGTTGGTCTCCAACTTCAGGGCTCAATTGATCCTCCTGCCTCAGCCTCCCAATGGGTGAACCACCGTGCCTGGCCAGTAAAGCTGACTTCTCAGTGGTCAACCATGAAATGAATCTGGCAGACTTCAGCCAAGGACACTCCATCAGTCTGTTCATGTTAGAGAAGAGAAAGGTGCCAGTTGGCCCTGAGAGGCCTAGATAGCTGGTAAAACGTTGTTTCTGGATGTGTCTATGAGGGTGTTTGTGGAAGAGATTAGCACTGGAATCAGCCACTAAGTAAAGATCCACCCTCACCACTGTGGGCGGGCATCCTCCCACCCATCGAGGACCCAATTCACACAAAAAGTTTGAGAAAGGGCAAATCCACTGTCTCTTCTTGAGCTGAGGTGTCCTTGTTTCTTGGGCCTTCAGACTTAGACTGGGACTTAGTAATACTTAAAAAGATAAAATAAAATACAAATTTAATTAGTTTTTGAATTAAAGGGAAATCTTATTCCAGGCTATTTAGATATACTTGTAGCAGGACCTTAAATTGTAGAACTATGAAAAATAAAGCTCTTATCTCTTTAGCAGAATGTAATTACTAAATATATTACACGAAAAAACTAATCTGGTAGAACAAGAATATTTATTTAGCTCAGCTAAAATGTTCCATGAATTGATTTTATGATTTATTTTCCATTTCTAAAATGGTTATATTTTTAAAAATAATACAAAGTTAAGCATTTTTGCTCAGTAGTGTATCAATATTATTTTAATGATCCTTAGCAAAAAAAAAAAATTAAGCATACTTTTACTCACTCTGTTATCTGCTACATTTATTTGCCATGTCTTGTCAGTTCAAAGTTGGAAGACAGGATTCATTTTCAAGTAACATTCCAAAACTTTCTGTGGTCAATATAAGGATAAAAATTACTTGGTATGGTCAACATTTCATCAAGATTTGACACTTTGAACTTTTACCAATTCACTTGCTTTTTGTTGTTGCTGCTGCAGAAGATTCTGTTTCTGAACAATAAGAATTAAAATTCACACCCCCAAATCACATATATGCTCATATTTCATTCGACTATTGAGAAAAGAAAACTGTAAGGGGCTACTGGTCAGGGAAAGTGAAAAGAGATGAATTTCCCTTTATGAAAAAAGCTGCTAGGTGTGGTGGCTCACACCTGTAAATCCAGCACTTTGGGAGGCAGAGGCAAGAGGATTACCTTAACCCAGGGTTTTAGACCAACTTGGCAAGACCTCGACTCTACAATAAGTCAAGAAAAACCAGCCAGGTGTGGCGATATGTGTCTGTTGTTCCAGCTACTTGGAAGGCTGAAGTGGAAGGATTGCCTGAGTCCAGCAGGTCGAGGCTGCAGTGGCCGTGAGTATGCCACTGCACTCTAGCCTGGGCAACAGAGTGAGACTCCCAACTCAAAAAAAAAAAAGGAAAAAAAGAAAAAAGCTAGAGGGAAGACTGGGAAGAAGGTGCTGGCAATGGCTTCCTGCTCATCAAAATGCAAAGCGGAGCTTTGAGAGGCCAGGAATGGAGGAGGCTAAATTGGTCTCTGCCTCTCACTCCCTGTGGCATGCTGGGGAAAATACCAACAAGCCCTGAACCTTTCTTATCTCAATTGCAAAGGGAGGGCAGCCCTTGACTCTTCAGGCAGTTATGAGAACTAAACGAAATGACATAAATACATCTAGAGCACTTAACACGGTGGTAGATATTCTCATTTGGGATAAAAGATTTATATTCTTAATGTCATGCCTCTAGACCTTTCTCTAAGAATAAATTAGTCGCCGGGCTCGGTGGCTCAACCTGTAAGCCCACGGCTTGGGAGGCTGAGGTGAGTAGATTGCCTGAGCCTGCGGGTTCGAGATCCGCCTGGGCAACTTGGCCAGACCTCATCTCTACAATAAATCAAAATGAGCCGGGTGTGGTAGCGCGCGCTTGAAGTTCCAGCTACTTGGACGACTGAGGCGGAAGGATCGCCGGAGCAGTCTGGGCGACAGAGTGCGACTCCAACTCAAAAAAAAAAAAAAAAAAAGAATAAATTAGTCTTGGCTTAGGCTATTTGTGATAAGTTTATCTTGCCAGAAAAGCAGATATGATAAACATGAGAAAGCCTCCCTGAGGTGCAAGATTGTTTAGCTCATCATACAATTTTAGAGTTATAAAGGTATTTAGAGTTTTTTTTTTTTTTTTTCAGGCAACTCCTTTTTAAAAATTTTTTTAAAGATGTGAGGTGCAATTCAGGATTAGGTATACAAATGGTCATCGTACAGGTAAAGTTTGGTCTACGCTTTGGCCCCCACTTTGCTTGGTTTGAGATCAGATACTCTTATTGATGAAGTGTGGGTTTATAAAATTCAAGGCTAGGAGCAGTGGCTCACACCTGTAATCCCAGCACTTTGGGAGGCCGTGGTGGAGGTGGGAGGATTGCTTGAGCCCAGGAGTTTGAGACCAGTCTGGGCAACATAGCAAGACCTTGTCTCTACCAAAAAAAAAAAAAAAAAATCAAAAAATTAGCCAGGACTGGTGTCATATACCTGTAGTCCCAGCTAATTGGGAGACTGAGGTGAAAGAGAATGTCTGAACCTAGGAGGTCAAGGCTGTGGTGAACCTTGAGTGTGCCATTGTACTCCAGTCAGGGAAACAGAATCAAACCCCAACTCCAAAATACAAAAACTTAAAAAACCCAATGCCAACAGGGCTCGGTGGCTCAGCCTGTAATCCCGCGCCTTTGGGAGGCTGAGGTGAGTGGATTGCCTAAGCCCACGGGTTTGAGACCCGCCTGGGCAGGCAAGACCTCATCTCTACAATAAATCAAAAAAACAAAACAAAACAAAACAAAAAAAACTCCAATGCCTTCAAAGCCAGTAGACTTCTAAAAAGTATCTTTCAAGCCCTTCTGTTTTCTTCTTCTTCTTCTTTTTTTTTTAATTGTGGTCTCACTCTGTCACCCAGGCTGGAGGGCAGCTACATGCTCCTGGCCACCATAGCCTCAACCTGCTGGGCTCAGGCTCCCGGTCTTCTATTTTCTTTAACACAGAATTGTTGCATGTACTCTTGGTGAGTGTCTCAGGCAGAGTTAACTAGCAAAAACTGTCATAGGAACAGGTTATATCCTCTTATGGTACATGTATGTAATTTTAAAAATTATATAATTTGGTTGGGTGCAGTGGTTTATGCCTATAATCCCAGCACTTTGGGAGGCTGAGGTGAGAGGACTGCCTGAGCCCATGGGTTCAAGTCCAGCCTGGGCAACTTGGCGAGACCTCATCTCTACAATAAATAAAAAAATTACCCGGGCATGGTAGCGCGTATCTGTAGTTCCAGCTACTTGGAAGTCTGAGGTAGAAGGATTGCTTGAGCCCAGCAGGTTGAGGCTGCAGTGGCCATAAGCATGCCACTGCACTTCAGCCTGGGTGACACAGTGAGACTCTGACTCAAAAAAAAAAAAAACCCAACAGGAATTATATAATTTTAACTTATGTACTATTTGCTCCTATTTCTCTCTTTTTTTTTTTTTTCAAATTTTTCAAACAAAGTTTATTCAGAAAGTAAATTAGAGAGAGAGAGAGAGGAGATTCACCTCTCCAAGGTGGGAGAGGGAGCCAAAGCTAAGAAAACATTGTGGCCATAGCTCAAAGAACACAGGACCTGGCCAGTGCTTAACGAAACAATGCCCCTCTCTCTCTTTTGATCAGGACCTTGTCTTAACTTTTGTGTACTAACAATGTGCCTGGTACTTAGTAGGTTATCAACATCAATATTCTTCCTTCCTTCCTTCCTTCCTTCCTTCCTTCCTTCCTTCCTTCTTTCCTTCCTTCCTTCCTTCCTTCCTTCTTTCTTTTTTTCTTTCTTTCTGACAGTATCTGACTATGTCATTCAGGCTGGAATGCAGTAAGCTCACTGTAACCTTGAACTTCTGGGCTCAAATGATGATCCTCCTACCACAGCCTGCTGAGTACCTGGGACCACAGATGTGTGCCACCACTCCTAGCTACATTTATTTTTATTTTTGTAGAGATAGAATCTCCCTATGATGCCTGGGCTGGTCTTAAACCTCTGGCCTCAAGCAATCCTCCCACCTCGGCCTCCCAAAATGCTGGGATTACAGGCGTGAGCCACCTCACCCAGCCCTAATACCAATACTCTGGAAAAAGTAAATAAATGATTAGGTGAATGGACATGGGAATGACTACTGTCCTTTAAAGCCAACTCTGGACATGTTTTTTTGTTAACAGAAACTAAACTACTTGCCTCCCTGACTCAGTGGCTAATTAAAACCACCAATTCAGCCGGGCTCGGTGGCTCAGTCTGTAATCCCGCGCTTTGGGAGGCTGAAGTGAGTGGATTGTCTGAGCCCGCGGATTTGATACCTGCCTGGACAACTTGGCGAGACCTCTTCTCTACAATAAATCAAAAAATTAGCCAGGCATGGTAGCACGTGCCTGTAGTTCCAGCTACTTGGAAGGCTGAGGCAGAAGGATCGCCGGAGCCTAGCAGGTCGAGGCTGCAGTGGCTGGGAGTGCGCCACTGCACTCCAGTCAGGGCGACAGAGTGAGACTCCAACTCAAAAAAAAACCCACCAATTTTTCTCTGTCTTCACTCATAATAAAATTTATTTTTGTTTGTTCATACCTATAGAATTCTTCTCTTGTTGCCTGATAACCTGTCCGCCTGCCAAGGAGGGCTGGTAATTATACATCAATCACTCTTTCATCACAGTGATGGGGTTCAACTGTGTTTTGAGGTTGGAAGGATAATCAGAAGACCAAGGACAGGGACTGAGGACAAGTATAATGCGTAGTGGCATCCCCTTGTCTCCCCTCAGAAAGCAGTTCTGCTTTTTATTTATTTATTTATTTTTAGTTCAGGGTCTCACTCTGTCACCCAGGCTGGAGTGCAGTGACACGATAGTGACTCACCACAGCCTCAACCTCCTGGGCTCAGGAGATCCTTCCGCCACAGCCTCACGAGTAGCTGGGACTACAGGCATGCACTGCCATGCCCAGCTAATATTTTTGTTTTTGTAGAGAGAAGATCTTGCTGTGTTGCCCAGGCTGGTCTCAAACTATCCTCCTGTCTCGGTCTTCCAAAGTTCTGGGATTACAAGCATGAGCCACTGTGCTGCCGGGTGGGTTCTGCTTTTATCTATTTCATGTATTGTGAGGCTCCATGCAGGGCTTTGCCTGAGATACAGGATGTACCACTGAAAGGGTTTGAGCCTGCATTCATGTTGATACAAAGTGCTGAATAGGACAATTTGTCCCCTGAAGCCCATGAAAGACTACACATTTGAGTTGTCCTAACACCCAGGTTAACTTTTGAGTTATCAAAGCAAAACATTAAAGGATGGTGTTCAGAGAGAATTCTGGCATTTCTGGAGGCCTTCAGAGCAAAGATCATTGACAACTTTGTTCCAGAATGTTTGCAAAGTGTGCTCTAGGGCAAGGAGCAGATTTGCTTACACTCCAGGTTCATAAAGCTAGTTTCCCTCTCTCCTTGGAGATAATCCAGGGTGGTAAAGATAATATCTCCCTGTGAGTCAGAAGGCAGATTAGTTTCCTGATCAGGATGATAAAGACAATTCTTGCTGTAGGGGTGAGTGAGGAGGTGACTGGCAGCTCCTCTAAAGATTGAGGCCCAGCACAGTGGTTCACGCCTGTAATCCCAGAATTTTGGGAATCCAGAAGAATTGCTTGAGCCCAGGAGTTTGAAATCAACCTGGACAATATAGCGAGACTTTGTCTCTACCAAAAATAAGAAAGCAGGGAGACAATCCAAAAATGGGGGAAAAATTTTGCTAATTGTGTATCTGACAAAGGCCTAACATCCAAGGTCTTCAAGGAACTCAAATGAGCTGAAAGGGAAAAAATAAAAATAAAAATAATTAACAGCCCTATTAAAAAATGGGGTGAAGGTATGAATAGACAATTCTCAAAAGAAGACATAGGAGCAGCCAACAGATACATGAAAAAAGGCTCAGCCTCCCTAATATCAGAGAAATGCAAATCAAAACCACATTGAGATACCACCTAACTCCAGTAAGGATGGCTGGCCATCATTAATAAATTAAAGAATAATAGATGCTGGCATGTCCCACTGTCTACCCACCAAGATTAATATTTTGAATATGCGATCCCAGCCACCTTTTTTTTTTTTTTTTTTTTTTTTTTGAGTTGAAGTCTTATTCTGTCACCCAGGCTGGAGTGCAGTGGCAAGCTCACGGCCACCACAGCCTCTACCTGCTGGGCTCAGGTGATCCTTCCACTTCAGTCTTCCAAGTTGTTGGAACTACAGGTATGTGCCACCACGTCTAGCTAATTTTTAAAATTTATTTATTGTAGAGATAGGTCTTTCTAAGTCGCCATGTCTGGTCTCTAACCTGTGGGTTTAGGCAATCCTCTCACCTTGAGACTTCCAAAGTGCCTGGATTATAGGCGTGAGTCACCACAACTGGTCCCAGCCAACTTCTAAAAAGAATGTTCCTCAAATTTTATTGCACAGAAAAAAACATCACAAAAGCAGATTACTGGGTCTTGCCCTCAGGGATCTCGTTTAGTGAGCCCGGAGAACTTGCTGAGTCAGCTTATAAAAGGAAATCTACCAGTTATGTTTCCAGGAAGTGCAATGACCAGAAAAATGATAGTGAAGGTTGAGTGTTGTCCAACACGTATTGCCTCTCTGCCCCTGCCTAAGAGCATGCTCGTTTTCATCTGGGTCTAAACCTCTGTTGTAGGCTTGGAAAGCAGTTGATACCAGAAATGGACCGTGACTGACCTAAGCCAATTCTAGCAAGTCCATCTCCCTTGACACAATGATTGGTTGAGACCTGGATGCCTAGTCCAACCAGTTAGGCGAGTGCTTCTCTGTCCAAGGGATTGGTTAGAAATGGACTCCTGCCTCGAGTCAGGCCAGTGAGGCACCAGGGGAGGTTTGCTGTGGATTTCCGGAAAAGGTGTTTCTTGACTCTTCTGAGAGCGCTGATGGAAGGCATGTTTCCTCTTGTCTGGATGGCTTTGTGTGACTGTGAACTTAAACCACTGCAACCATGATGCAATCATGAAGCTGGTAAACCTTGCAATCGGCTTGCACCGTGGAGGGCTTAAGCCAACAGAGGAAAACGTGAAGTCTTTGATAAAAATCATTGAACTTCTGCACAAAACCAACCCTAATACGCAGCCTGCCTTTTGACTTTCCAGTTCATAAACCGACAGACACCTTCACTGTTTACTCAAGATGGTGTTTGATGTTTGCAGTTCTCTAGAGAACTTGAATATTGAGAGTGGAATGAGCTGAGCTAACGCGCCTCTGTGTTTAGGAGGAGCCGTGCTTGGGGGTGAAGAGGCAGCACTTTCGAGATTATTTTTGGCTTTTTGTTCTTCAGAATACTTCTAATCTCTCGCAATCCCACCTGGATGGTGCAACTCAACCTATTCAGGACTGGTAATGGAAATTTAGATTTTTTTTCAGAGTAAGAACAGGTTCAGGCCAGGTGTATGGCTCAAGCCTATAATCCCAGCACTTTGGGAGGCCAAGGTGGGAGATCATTTGAGACCAGAAGTTCAAGACTAGCCTGGGCAACATGGCAAGACTTGTCTTTACCAAAAAAAAAATCAGAAAATTAGCTGGGCGTGATGGTGCATGCCTGTAGTCTTGGTTACTTGGGAGACTGAGGTGGAAGGATCACCTAGCTCCAGCCTGGGCGATAGAATGAGACACAGCTCAAAAAACCAAAAACAACAAAAAACCCAAAAAACAGCAACAGACCTGGTGCAGTGGCTTACGCCTATAGTCCTAGCACTTTGGGAGACTGACGCGAGAGGATTGCCTGAGTTCAGGGGTTCGAGACCAGCCTGGGCAACTTGGTGAGACCTCATCTCTACAATAAATAAAAAAATAAGCCGGGCGTGGTGGCACACGCCTGTGGTTTCAGCTACTTGGAAGACTAAGGCAGACGGATCGCCTGAGACTAGCAGGTTGACTGCTTTGGCTGTCAGCATGCCACTGCATTCCAACCTGGATGACAGTGAGACTTCGACTTAAAAAAAAAAACAGGTCAGACGCGGTGGCTCAAGCCTGTAATCCCAGCACTTTGGGAGGCCAAGGCGAGAGGATTGCCTGAGTGCAGGGGTTCGAGACCAGCCTGGGCAACTTCCACTGCCCTCCAGCCTGGGCGACAAAGTGAGACTCCGACTCAAAATAAAACAAATCAAAAGTCAGCAACAACAGCAACAAATAAACACAGGTTCTAAAGCCCATAGGAGTATTAGGGAAAGCAAAACTCGAAGAGTTGCTGTTAGTAACCGGTACATTTTCATTCTCCCCCAAAGAAACCGTGTACCCATAGCAGTCACTACCCATTGTGTCTCCCTCTGCCAACCATATAAATCAGCTTTTTTTCACTGTGAATTTACCTAGTCTCATAGCTTAATAGTTTAATAATCATTCAAAATCTTACCAGGTGCAGTGGCTCACACCTATAATCCCAGCACTTTGAGAGGCTGAGGTGAGAGGATTGCCTGAGCCCACAGGTTCGATACCAGCCTGGGCAACTTAGTGAGATCTCATCTGTACAATAAATAAATAAAAAATTAGCCGGGCATGGTGGCGCGTGCATGTAGTTCCAGTTACTTGGAAGGCTGAGATGGAGGGATTGCCTGAGCCCAACAAGTGGAGGCTGCAGTGGCCGGGAGCATGCCACTGCCCTTCAGTCTGGGCAACAGTGAGACTCCAGCTCAAAAACAAAAAATTTCCCTCTTTGCACTAACTAGCCTTTTTGGTTTAATTTAAATAGCCCTCGACTAATCTGGAACTCTTCTCAATTGTTTGTTGATATACATTTTTTAAAAAATTTAGAGATGGGGTCTCATTATATTGCCAGGTTAATTCGAGCTCCTGGTCTCAAGCAATCCTTTCATCGTGGCCCATACTTTTCTAATTTAGGCAGGTTCGGTGAATAGTCATGTCTTTGATTACACAAATCCTTACAAGGATAATTCATACAACTTTGTTTAGTTTTTCCTCTACAGTTTCATAGAGAAAGGAGATTTTATTGACGAAACCAAAGAAGGAACAGCCACTGATGAATTCTAAAAGCATCACCCCTTCTTCTGCAAACAAAAAGGAATGAAAGAACAGAACTGGATCTTACATGATGAAAAACATCTTAAAGTTTCACAGACCAGAACAGGGGCCCCCTAGGCATGTTTCAAAGAAACCTTCCATTTTCATGTTAAACCCTAATTCCTGTTGATAAGACATCTGATTTTTTGGTGTGGATTTTAAATGCTATCAGCCACGAGGGAAGCAGGTACAGCAATTTGATCATTTTGTGAAAAACAAGAACATCCTTTTACTTTGTAAAGTTTAAGAGATCAGAAACATCTTTTTTGTAAGGACAAAACAAGAATTTGATTAAATGTGATATTATGAGTTTTTGTTGTACAAAGGTAATTTACGATTAACTAGAAACAGATGACATAAAACCAAGTGTACTAGAACAGCATGTAACAGAGAAGCCTGCAGCCTGTCTTTCCTGACTTCCAAGCTTAAGAAACATTGTTTTGTTTATTTCTTCAAGGAATTCACTGAAATCCTATGTATTACATTTTAACTCAAAAATAGCATTTCTACCACAAACTGCGAATGAGAAATGCTGCTTCTATGAGTTTGGATTTCACAAAAAGAGCAGAGTGAGTGTTAGAAACAAACATAAGAAAATAAAACTTACTCTCCATACCTCTAGACTTGACTACTAGGAAGGGTTTCAATCAAAAGCCATAACTTTAGAGTAAAGAATGCCTATTTCCAAATGTTAGTGAGAACGAGGCCTGGCACGGTGGCTCATACCTGTAATTCCAACATTTTGGGAGGCCAAAGCAGGAGGCTTGCTTGAGGCTAGAAGTTTGAGACCAGCCTGGGCAACATAGCAAGAACTTGTTTCTACAACAAATAAAAAAAAAATTAGCTGGGAGTGATGGTGCACATCTGTAGTGCCAGCTACCAGGAAGGCTGAGGCTGGAGGATCACCTGAGCCCCACAGATTGAGGTTGTGGTGAACTGTGATCATGCCACTGCATTCCAGCCTGGACAACAGAGTGAGACCCGACTTAAAAAAAATGGAAATGAGAAACATAAGAAAGGCAGAGGAGACCATTGCTTTACTAAACTCTGGTGTGGCCATGTGTTCTTTGAGCTATGATTGCTGCCATGTTTTCTAAGCTTTGGTCCCCTCTCCTACCTTGGAGAGTTCAGGCTACTCTCTCTCTCTTTCTAATTTGCTTTCTAAATAAACTATGTTTTCCACCCCACCCCACCCCCAAATGCAGAAGAAGCCGCTATAGAGGATACTCAGAATGATAGAAAGGTATTTGTGACAAGTTAGAAATGATGGCAAGTTCTTTGACATGCCTTTTCTAGACCCAGTTGAATTTCCCTTCAATTGAACTGAACTAGTCTTCATGATTTCCTTGACCGATAGGGTTTGGTGCCGGTGACCCCGAGTGACTTCCAAGGCGAGGTCTCCTTGCAGGCTGATCCTTGGTCTCTTGGAATGGTCGCTTCCTGTGCTCTGCAGATTGTCTCGGAGTCTGGTGGCTCTGAAGTAAGAAGTCCCAGCCACATGGAGAGGCAGTGTGTAGGTGCTTGGGTCAGCAGCCCGGGGTGAACTCCCAGCTGCAAGCCAGCGCCAACTGCCAGGTATCTTTGACATCCAGTTCAGCTGAGCCTTCAGATAATTGTGGTCCCAGCTGACATCTGACGACAACACTATGAGGGACTCTAAGGTGACCTGCTTAGTTGAGTGCTTCCTGAGGAACTAACACCTCACATTGTAAGCAAAATAAAATGGTTGTTTCAAGTTGCCTAATGTTGGGATAATGTGTTATGTATGCCACAGAGTTAACTTGTGTGTGTGTTTGTGTCTGTTGTCAGTTTTCTGTTGTTAGTTTTATTTGTTTGTTTTTTGAGTTGGAATCTCACTCTGTCACCCAGGCTGGAGTGCAGTGGCATGCTCACGGCTCACCACAGCGTCGACCTTCTGGGATCAGGCGATCCTTCTGCCTCAGCCTCCTGAGTAGCTGGGACTACAGACGTGTGTCACCGTGCTTGGTTAATTTTTTTATTTTTTGTAGAGATGAGGTCTTGCTACGTTGCCTAGGATGGTCTTGAATTCCTGGACTCAAGCAATCCTCCCATCTTGGCTTCCCAAATTGCTGGGATTACATGTGTGAGCCACTGTGCCTGACCCTGTTGTTATTTTTTAGAGACAGGATCTTGCTGTGTCACTTAGGCTGGAGTACAGGGTCATAATCATAGCTCATTGTATCCTCAAACTCTGGGTCTCAAGCAATTTTCCGCCTCAGTCTCCTGAGTAACTAGGACTACAGGTGCATGCCACACTTGGCCCATCGCTGGTTTTGTCAGACAGCTCTAGCAACTTCTGTCATGTCAGGTTTTGCTTAACAAGGTTGTTGGATTTACAAGGATAGGAGAACCCAGACTGGAAACTTTCAACAAACAAGTGAGGTAATTATGAGGTAGTGTTAATACTATAATACCAAGGCAAACTTTTAATAATTTTGTTGCTTAGTGAAGAATCCCCTTAAGCCTTTCTCTTAAGTCTTCATTACGCAAAACAGTTTGAAAAAATCTACCAGTCATGGTGGCTCACTCCTGTAATCCCAGCACCTTGGGAGGCTGAAGTGAGAGGATTTCTTGAGCTCAGGAGTTCAAGACCAGCTTGGATAACATAGTAAGGCCTCATCTCTACAAGAAATTAGCCAGATGTGGTGGTGTGTGCCTGTAGTTCCAGCTAGCCAGCAGGCCGAGGTGAAAGGATCTTCTGACCCTAGGAGGTGAAGGCTATGGTGAACTGTGATGTTGCCACTGTATTCCGGTCTGGAAGACAGAGTGAGACTCTGACTCAAAAAAAAATAAAAATAAAAAAATCCATATAACATTGTCTTTTATCTCTACGCTTCTATTGATCTAAATGATGTTAGACTGAAGGAGCCAGGACTCCATCTGCTTGGGTTTTGCTCCTGGCCATCCTGCCTCTTCCCTTTTCCCGGGTTACAGCCACTCTGGGCCTGCCAGGATCCCAGCAGCTACTGCATTTGGCTCAGGGCAGACTGTTCTGAGCATGACCTGCTGGCATCAAAACTTTAGTGTATGACTAAAGTCTGATCTGCTCAAAGCATTTTCCTACTTTAGCAACAACAGTTGTTGTTGTGTTTCTTCTTCTTCTGCTTGAGGTATTTAACTACTATGAGTACAAATGTTAGAAATGCATTTCTGCTCTATCAGTCAGTCCCTGCCCCCTATCTGGAATACTCTATGTCAATTTCAGGCCTTATTTCTAATAGCTTTGCACAGGTGATAAAATTTTATCAGCAATCTGAAATATCCAGTTGTTGGTGGGCGTGGCTCACGCCTGTAATCCCAGTACTTAGGGAAACTGAGGTGAGAGAATTGCTTGAGACAGGAGTTCGAGACCAGCCTGGGCAATATAGTAAGACCTCATCTCTACAAGAACTAAAAAATTAGCCAGGTGAAGTGGTGCACACCTGTAGCGGCAACTACTTGGGTGGCTGAGGTGGAAAGATCGCTTAAGCACAGGAAGTTGAGGCGGTGAGCTGTGATCATGCCACTGTACTCCAACCTGGGTAACAGAGTGAGCGTGAAACCCTGACTCAAGAAAAAAGAAAGAAAGAAAGAAAGAAAGAAAGAAAGAAAGAAAGAAAGAAAGAAAGAAAGAAAGAAAGAAAGAAAGAAAAAGAAAGGAAGGAAGGAAGAAAGAAAGAAAGGAAGGAAGAAAGAAAGAAAGAAAATATCCAGTTGTATAAACGCCTCATTCTTTGTTTTGCTACTAGGTCACTGAATTTTAACAAGCATCTCAATGTATGCACAAATAACTTGCCAGTGATTTGTAATAACTATTAACCAGAAAAATACCATGTTGGTATGGTATTTTTAGATGACAGGTATGTTGATGGTGATGGAGGGCAGTTGGTTATTTCTTTTTGTAGATCTACTAATTGAAGCAGTAGTTGAAGACTCAAAAGCCAAAGGAGTGGGATAGGGATGGGGTGGAATGTTAGGGAATGGGGACTATGTAATGAGGTATATGAAGGAAGAGAGCAAGCGTTCTAAATGTATTTCACGGCAGCATTACTGCATCCCCAAAACGAATCCTTCTGACACCTCAATTCTTTTTTTTTTTTGAGTCGGAGTCTCACTCTGTCACCCAGGCTGGAGTGCAGTGGCACGTTAATCATGGCTATCATGGCGTCAACCTGCTGGGCTCAAGTGATCCTTTCACCTCAGCCTTCCAGGTAGCTGGAACCACAGGCATGTGTCATCATGCCATGCCCGGCTAACTTTCTGATTTATTGTAGAGACAAAGTCTTGCCATTGTTGCTCATGCTGATCTCGAACCCCTGAACTCGGGCAATCCTCTCACCTCTGCCTCCCAAAGGGCTGGGATTACAGATTTGAACCACTGTGCCTGGCCTCAATTCTTTTTAATTTAATTTAATTTTATTTGAGTCAGAGTCTTATTCTGTCACCCACCTGGAGTGCAGTATGACCATGGCTCTTTGCAACTCTGACCTCCTCAACTCAGGTGGTCCTCCCACCTCAGCCTCCTGAGTAGCTGGGACTACAGGCACACACTATCATGCCTGGTTAATTTTTAAATTTTTTTGGTAAAGATGATGTCTTGCTATGTTGTCTAGGCTGGTCTCAAACTCCTAGGATCAAGCAATCCTCCCAAAGTGCTGGGAATACAGGTATGAGCCAACACAACCGGCCTATTATTTTATTTGATTACACTTGTTTTTTTTCCTTATAGAAGTCATAGTTCTTATAGTGGTTTGTTTTATGATAATATGTGTATATTTTTTGAGTCAGAGTCTCACTCTGTCACCCAGGCTGGAGTGCAGTGGCATACTCATGGCCACCTCAGCCTGGACCCGATGGGCTCAGGCGATCCTTCTGCCTCAGTTTTCCAAGTAGCTGGAACCACAGGCATGCACCACCATGCCCAGCTAATTTTTTGATGTATTGTAGAAATGAGGTCTCGCCAAGTTGCCCAGGCTGATTTCGAACCCCTGGACTCAGGCAATCCTCTTGCCTCCGCCTCCCGAAGTGCTGGGATTACAGGTGTGAGACACCACGCCTGGTTTATAATATTTCAAGTTGAATGCCTGCAACACAGACATACTTTGCTTGCTGTTAAACTTGTAGGAATAACTTTTATTTCCACAAATAAATTTGCTTTTTTCTTGGTTTACACAAAATCTGTAGGAAAGTCAATCTTTCATTTTCCCACTTTTGTTATGACTTGAACACAAATAAATATTTCTGTTTTCTCAGAAAAGCAGCAGTTTAAGTATAACGGGAATTACCAAGCCACTTGGTGTCCATGCTGGGGCGAAAAAAGAAAGTAATGCTTATCAGGTTAAACTGAAAAGCACAGGTGCATCTGAAGAGGATGGTGTCCCTCAGCTCTACCCGTGTCTCTTGTGAGAATGTCAGAAGATAAGTTGGATTTTGCCACATCATCTGATTTCCCATGAAAAATTGGATTTTGGATACAAATCTTCTGATATGCAAATATTGGAAACTAAGTCAATTGTTTAGATTGGAAACTAATTTAAACAAGAGCGTGGGTCAAAGGAAACCCACGGCAGCAATGAACGGCTTGAGGGCCACCCCCTGGAGGATGCCTCTGTGTCTGAATCTGAAAGGTTGTGAGATAGGATTCTAGTTTTTGCATTTTTAACGTGATTATGATGTATATCATTATTAACAGCAAACATTGAGCAAGTATAACCAAGGACAATTTTCTTTCCTTTTTTTATTTTTTATTTTTATTTTTTTGAGTTGGAGTCTCACTCTGTCTCCCGACCACCGCAGCCTCGACCTGCTGGGCTCTGGCGATCCTTCTGCCTCAGCCTTCTGAGTAGCCGGAATTACAGGCATGCGCTACCATGCACGGCTGATTTTTTGATTTATTGTAGAGATGAGGTCTTGCTGCCCAGGCAGGTCTCAAACCCGCGGGCTCAGGCAATCCACTCACCTCAGCCTCCCAAAGGTGCGGGATTACAGGCTGAGCCACCGAGCCTGGCTCCAAGGACAATTTTCTAGAGAGAGAATGAGGCTCAAACAAGGAAGTAACATTCCAAGGACTGGTGGGACACAAATCCAGTGCGGCATATACAGATGGAAAGAAATGGAATGAGGACTACCTGGACTCCAGTCTGGAAGACAGCAGAGACTTTTCTCAGGAACATCTGCCAAAGGTTATTTTGCTTGTTTCGTAATGATGAGGAAGTAAAAATATCAAATCTGTTGAAATTGCCTGGGCATGGTGGCTCATGTTTATAATCCCAGCACTTTGGGAGGCTGAAGCAGGAGGATTGCTTGAGCTCAGGAGTTTGAGATCAGACCTCATCTCTACAAAAATTAAAAGATTATCTGGCCATGGTGGGCACCTATAGTCTTAGCTACTCAGGAGGCTGAGGTGGAAAGATCACCTGAAGCCAGGAGGTCAAGGCTGGGGTGAGCTGTGATCGTGCTGCTGCACTCCAGCCTGGGTGACAGAGTGAAATCCTGACTCAACAAAACAAAACAAAAAACCTGTCGAAATCTACTTCCTCCATGCTATTATGTATATACTAGGTGTGTTCTGGGAGCGGGAGAGCAGGGCTGGTGCAGCTGAGATGTTGGTCAAAAACTGAGTTTAAGTATGAGTTGGAGTTGGGATTGAATCCGTAAGAAACCTTATGAAACAGACTCCTGAGGCCTTCCTTAAAATGAGCCTAAGTCTGTGTATCAAACCACTTCCTTTCCTTGAGGACATCTAATTGATAGACTTCTCCCTGGCAGAACTGGAGAGCGCATTTTCCGCTCATCCTAATTGACAGAAATTGGTAAAACTCTTAAAAGGTAGCTTGGAATTGGGCATAATTTTCAAGAAGGGAGCTGCCTTTTGCCTCTGATGGTTGGTGGAATTAGAGGCTTCTCCTAAAACAGTGGGTTGTAGATATTTAGGTAAACTTGCACTAATATCAGAAAGCCCAATGTACTCCATAGATTGATGCTCTCTGGGGCGCTCACAGAGATAGGAGATTCTGTTGATACATGAAGGTGACTTTTTAGTGTCTCACCTAGGCACCCAAGTTTCAAGTACTTCAAACATCACTAAAATCCAGTTCATTTTTGTCTTGAGGAATCTTGGAATTTTTGTAGCATTCCTCACCCACCCCTGACACCCATTTTTATTTTTGAATAAACTCTCAACCAAGATAGGACCGGACCTGATCCAATCAAGTGTGGGCTGAAAAGCTGAAGTTTGGGACCAGGATCCTTTGGACAGAGAACTAGAATAAGGCCTCTTCTCAGACACAAGGATCAGCAAGTGGGTGCACCATTAAAAACCACAAATGTACAGTATGAGTCCGAAAGATTGCTAAGTCTGTGACTGCAAAGGTAAGAGATAAATTTGGCGTTTGAGGCTTGGAGTTATAGAAAAACAGAAAATGATTCTGGATCAGACTGGAGTGTGGTTTCCAATGAGGGCTCTCCTGGCTTACAGAAGCTACTTTCTTGCTGTGTCCTCTCATGGTGGAGAGAGAACGTGATCTCTCTTTCTCTCTCTCTCTCTCCGGCTCTCTCTTTCTCTCTCTCTGTCTCTCATAAAGCTATTCATCCCATTTTTGGAATCCCCATCCTTATGACCTCATCTAACCTTAATTATCTCCCAAACTCCTCAGTTCCAAATACCATTACATTGAGGGTTCAGGCTTCAACATACACATTTGGGAGGGCTGTGATTTAGTTTATAGTATATGGTAAAATGAATGTAAATTATTCTATCAGGTTGGTTTAGTGGTATTTAACTAACTGTTGTGTTATCTTCAATGGTCCCTAAGTAAAGCTCTCCTCCCTTTACTGCATGCTGCTATCTGGATTGAAAAGGCTGAATTGGAACTGCATTTAAGGTCTTGGTTTTCAGAGTTAATAGGACCAGATAAGTACCCTCCTCATAGAATCTTCCCTTCACAGTAGTTATTTGTATCTTGGAGTGCTACCAGCTACCACATCCCTCAGGCGTATTATTTGGTGTTCTTGTTGTGCCCATACAAAGCATGACTTGAAAGTGGACACAGTCTGCTGTGCTATTTCTACCCCGTCTGACCCCTCTTGAGAAACAAACCAGTCTCCTTAAACATTTGTAAAGTTTATTGCTTATCAGAGCAAGAAAACAGATGAGGATAAACAAGCTCTAGTAAATCATAAGTCATAATTCTCTACATCTTTATACTTTTATTTTATCAGGTTAAAATAAAAATATTTATGTGTCTCCCAGAGAATATATGAAGTCATATTTTTCTTAGACCACAAATGCTTTTATAGATAAAATTATAAATGCAAATGGCAATGTAAAATACTAAATTCGGTTTCCAATATTGTTTTATACTTAGAAGTCAAATATAAGGACATATTATGTAATCAGAGTCCTATATTAATTTTTAAATTTTCTAGTATGACAAATTGAACAAAAGTAACAATTCTGTTTAATTTTACAAAAGTGTTTATTACTATAAGGAAGCCATATTTTCAATAGGTCATTTTCTTTAAACACTTTTGACTCCCCTTCCTGTATTAAATATTAGCGGTCCTGGTCCACAGAATTTTTTCTGGGCCTTTGATATTTTTACTTTAATTTCTTCTGGCGATGCTCCCAGCATTGCCTCCCAATATCTGACGTGTCTTTTAGAAAAGATTATGTAGATGTTTTTGCTGCCTGATAACTCTTCAGCATCAAAGCCTAAAGATGCAGTCAAAGCAGAAAAACTGCAACCTTTATTTCTTACAGAGAACATTTGCACTTCTGAAGACAGCAGACTGGGTGGGGTATACCAAGTTCCTTGCTCCTGTGCTCAGTTTCGGAACTTTTCCTTTCAACTCATACATACATTCTATAAAACCATTACGGCTGGCAGAATGACTCACACCTGTAATCTACACATTTTGGGAGGCTGAGGCAGGAGGGTTGCTTGAAGCCAGGAGTTCAGGACCAGCCTGGGTAACATGGCGAGACTTCATCTCTACAAAAAGTTTAATTAATTAATAAATTTTAAAAAATAGTTGGATGTGGTGGTGCATGCCTGTAGTTTCAGCTACTTGGGTGGTTGAGGCAGAAGGACTGCCTGAGCCCAGGAGGTTGCGACTGGGTGAGCCATGATCACTCACTGCACTCCAGCTTGGGCAACAGAGTGAAATCCTGCTCAAAAAAAAAATAAAAAATACAAATCATTAAAAGTGATATTAAGGCAAACCACATATCCTATAATAGTACTGACTTAAAAAGGATAAATATAACATTTATAATATAAAAACAGCATTGCTGATTGTTATAGACTAAATTTTGTCCTCCCAAAATGCATGTGTTGAATCCCTAACCTCCAGTGTGAACATATTTGGAGATTGGGCCTTTAAGGAAGTGATTAAGATTTATTGAGGTCATCAGGGTGGGGCCCTAATCCAGTGGGACTGGGACTGGTGTCTTTATAAGAAGAGGAAACTCCAACACAGTTGTGTGCAGAGAAGGAAGGCCATGTAAAGATACAGGTTGACGCCTAGGACAGAGGCCTCAGGAGAAACCAGACCTGCTGCCACGTTGGTCTTGAACTTCTAGTCTTCAGAACTGTGAGAAATGAAATTCTCTCTCTCTCTCTCTCACTGTGTGTGTGTGTGTGTGTGTGTGTGTGTGTGTGTGTGTGTGTGTGTGTGTGTGTGTTTAAGACAGAGTCTCATTCTGTTGCCCAGACTGGGATGCAGTGGTGTGATTCCAGCTCACTGTGAGAAATTCATTCATTCTCTCTCTCTCTCTCTCTCTCTCTCTCTCTCTCTCTCCTCTCTCTCTCTCTCTCTCTCTCTCTCTCTCTGTGTGTGTGTGTGTGTGTGTGTGTGTGTGTGTTTAAGACAGAGTCTCATTCCGCTGCCCAGGCTGGGGTGCAGTGGTGTGATCCCAGCTCACTGCAGCCTCGTCTCCTGGACTCAAGCGATCTTCCTGTCTCAGCCTTGAGTAGCTGGGACTACGGGCATGCACCACTACACCTGGCTAATTATTATTATTTTTTTGAGTTGGAGTCTCACTCTGTTGCCCAGACTGGAGTGCAGTGGC
>NW_007247340.1:177101-264831 GCF_000164805.1 Carlito syrichta
CTGGGCTCCGGCGATCCTTCCGCCTCAGCCTTCCAAGTAGCCGGAATTACAGGCATGCTCCACCACGCCCGGTCGTGGCTAATTATTTTTATTTTTATTTTTGTGGAGACAAGATCTCACTATGTTGCCCAGGCTGGTCTTGAGTTCCTGGGCTCAAGTGATCCTCTTGCATCAGCCTCCCAAGGTGCTGGAATTCCAGGCGTGAGCCACTGTGCCTGGCCAGATTCCTGTTTTTTAGGCCACTTAGTCTGTGGTATTTTGTTATGGCATCCCTAACAAAGGAATACACTGATTATGTTTTCTTTTTGCTCTGAGTTCTGGGAAACCCAGACGCCAACATGAAGCTCACAGTAACCACGCTGAGTCTCACAGTCCCGATATGTTTAGTCTTTTTTTGTGTGACTCAGATTTTTTCTATTTCAATTTTATTAGCTTATTATCTATTTTTATTGTTTACTGCCTTAAAGTCTTTGTAGGAAAGAGCAAGGTACAAAGAAATAAATAACAATGAAAATGAATTCTTTGTTTTTGAGTCAGGGTCTCACTCTGTGACCCAGGCTAGAGTATGGTGGCACAATCGCAGCTTACTACAGCCTTGACATCCTGTGCTCAGGCGATCCTTCTACTGTAGTCTTTTGAGTAGCTATGACTACAGGCATACCACCAAGCCCAGCTAATTTTTTTTTCTTTTTTTGAAAGCAGGGTTTATTTGAAAGAGGACAGTGGGAGGGGACCCAAGGGGGTTGCCGTTTAAAAATTTTTTTTAGAGACGAGATCTCCCTATGTTGCCTAAGCTTGTCTTGAATTCCTTTGCTTAGGTAATTCTCCCACCTCTGCCTAGGAATTATAGGTATGAGCCACCACCTGGCCCATGATTTCTTATAGTTACAGGCTCTTCTATCATTTATTTAAAGTTGGAGTCTTCCTTTGTCACCCAGGTTGGAGTGTGGTGGCATGATCATGGCTCACTGCAACCTTGGCCTCCTGAACTCAGGCGATCCTGCTTCCTCAGCCTCTCAAGTAGTTGCGACTATAGATGTGTACTACCATGCATAGCTAATTTTTTTTTTTAATTTAGAGACAAAGCCGGGCTTGGTGGCTCAGCCTGTAATCCCAGCGCTTTGGGACGCTGAGGTGAGTGGATTGCCTGAGCCCGCGGTTTCGAGACCCGCCTGGGCAACTTGGCGAGACCTCATCTCTACAATAAATCAAAAAATTAGCCGGGCATGGTAGTGTGTACCTGTAGTTCCAGCTACTTGGAAGGCTGAGGTGGAAGGATCGCCGGAGCCCAGCAGGTCGAGGCTGTGGTGGCCGGGAGTACCACTACACTCCAGTCTGGGCAACAGAGTGAGACTCCAACTCAAACAAACAAACAAAAAAACAAAAACAAAACAAAACAAATAAATTTAGAGACAGGTCTCACTATGTTGCCCAGTCTGGTTTTGAATTCCTGGCCTCAAGTACCTAGGACTCCCAAAGTGCTGAGGTTACAGGCATGAACCATCGTGCCTGGCCAAGTTCTTCTATTTTATGGGCACATATCCTCAGCCTCCCTGCTGGTCCCTTTCACTTTCTAAGCCCTTTCACTATCTAAACCCAAGCTGAAGAACTCACCTTCACACCTCAACTTTTTCCCATGTCACCTCACTCCCTCAGTCAGTCTTATGGCTCCAAACACAAATTATATATATGAATGTAAATTCTCATTCCATTCTGTTGATTTAGCAATATTTTACTAACTCTTGTGTTATTTTTAATGGTTTCTAAGACCCCCCTCATTATTATATTGATGTCTGGACTGAAAAGGCTTAATCTGAACTGCATTCAAAGCTTTTTAATTCCAGTGTGCATGTGTATGTAAAGCCCACAGCTGTTGGGCTATATATAACCCATACCTTTTCCCCTGAACACCTCACACCAATATCCAACTGATAATCCAACACCTTCATGTGGAAGTCTAATATGTAACATGTCCTAACTCCCAATTCTTTCCTCTCTTTCCCAGCTCTTCCCAATCTTGCTAGATGCCCTTTCGATCTCTCCAACTTGGTAAATGCCAACTCTATCCTTCCAGTTGGTTGGGCCCAAAACCTTGGAGTCATCCTTGGCTTTCCTTTCTCTTATCTCCAGTTTCCAATCTGTCAGCAAGCTCTGTTGCCTCTCCCATCAAAATACATCTAGAAGCTGACCATTTTAAATATCTTCCCTATCACAAAGATGGAAGCCACTATCACCTCTGCCTTGGATTATTGCTTATTAGCTGGTTTTTCTGCTTCTGTGTTTCCCCTTGTCATCTCTTCTCCACAGCTACCAAAGCATCTTATTTTTAAAATTTTTATTTGTTTATTTTGTAGAAATGAGGTCTCACTATGTTGGCCATGCTGGTTTCAAACTCTTGGACTCAAGCAATCCTCCCACCTTGGCCTCCCAAGGTGCTGTAATTACAGGTGTGAGCCACCAGGCTGGGCCAGGAGCATCCTATTAAAATGCAAGTTATTCAGGTTCAAAACCCTCCAGGGACTTTCCATTTCTCTCCAATTAAAAGACAATTCTTACAATGATCAATAAAGCACAATCAGCTGGATGAGGTGGCCCATGCCTGTAATTCCAGCACTTTGGGAGGCTGAGGTGTGAGAATTGCTTGAGGCCAGGAGTTTACCAGTAGCCTAGGTGATACAGGGAGACACCTTATCTCTACAAAAAATAAAAATAAAAATAAAATCGCTACTTAAGAGGCTGAGGCAGGAGGATCGTTTGAGCCCAGAAGTTTGAGGCTGCAGTGAGCCATGATTGTACCACTGCACTCCAGCCTAGGTAACAGAGGGAGACTCTGTCTCCAAAAAAATAAATTAAAATTTGAAAAAAGGCACAACAAGACCTAATTTTGTTTATCTCTCTGACCCCAGGCATTCCCCATTGACTGACTTACTTCCAGCCATCCTGGCTAGTTCTTGCTCTTCTGCCTGGAACAGAATATTGTCTTTCCCAGGATATCCGCAAAGCTTACTCTCACCTCCAGGTTGATCACTTTATTAATTAATATATCTTTATTAGAGAAGTTTACCCTGTGGTGTGCTGGCAAATGTTTAACAAATGGCTCTCTGAAAAAAAAAATGTATGCTTGTATGTACATTGTAACACAATCTTAAACTTAATCTGCATTATTGATCTTTTATACATCTTTTTCGGTTTTTTTTTGAGCCACAGTGTCACTCTGTAGCCCAGAGGGCAGTGGCATGATCACAGCTACTGCAGCCTTGACTCCTGGACTCGGGCGATCCTTCCATCTCTGTCTTC
Organism: Carlito syrichta; assembly: GCF_000164805.1. Classification (NCBI taxonomy): domain Eukaryota; kingdom Metazoa; phylum Chordata; class Mammalia; order Primates; family Tarsiidae; genus Carlito; species Carlito syrichta. The sequence continues at coordinate 180,399 of NW_007247340.1, forward strand.
TGTGCAGCTGGAACTATAGTCGAGTGCCACCACACTCAGCTAGTTTTTTGACTTTCATATATCATTTTCTTAAGTTTAGAGTGACCATCAGTCAACAATAGACTAAGCCCTGATGTTTAGCATGAACTGAATTTTCTTTTTTTTTCTGAGTAGGAGTCTCACTCTGTCACCCAGGCTAGCGGGCCGTCGAAGGCTCCCGGCCACCTAGCCTCGACCTGCTGGGCTCAGGTAATTCCTCCATCTCAACCTTCCAAGTAACTGGAACTACATGCATGCACCACCACACCCAGCTAATTTTTTGATTTATTGTAGGGATAGGGATTTACCAAGTTGCCCAGGCTGGTCTCGAACCCGTGGGTTCTGGCAATCCTCTTACCTCAGCCTCCCAAAGTGCTGAGATTATAAGCGTGAGCCACCGTGCCCAGAGCATGAACTGAATTTTCTAGTGTAAACACTCCTACCATGGCCACTTTCAAACTACTGAAATGATGTCATGAATGGGGAATTGTGACTGAATGTTCAGTGGCCGCACGCCACGGTTACATTGTATTTCGGCCATGCAGATATCACAGGTATGAATGACCAAAAGGTAAGGGTAATAGAAAAATGGGGTACAATAATTAGGAAGCTTAAAATCCTTATTACCTTTGTTTTTACAAAATCCAATCTTAAATTTGTCTAATTTAATTTTTAGTGATGATTGTGGACACCATTGGCCACGTCATCCTATAAAAATTGATGTTTCCTTCCAGTATCTCTTTATCTATTCTAACCTGCTATACTTTTTGCATCAACATTTAACACATTATGTACATATAATATATACCTTTTTGTCACCAGAATTTAAGCTAAGTAGACAGAATGACTTTTAACTTCAATCATTATCAACTCCTGGCCAATTTGTCTTCATCTATGCTCCCTTTCCCAGTTAGATTATTTTGAAGGAAATCCAAATCATCTTTTATCTCTAAAAAGTAAAGATGTCAGGCACGGTGGCTCACACCTGTAATCCTAGCACTTTGGGAGGCCAAGACAAGAGGATTGCCTGAGTCCAGGGGTTCAAGACCAGCCTAGCCAACTTAGCAAGAACTTATCTCTACAATAAATAAAAAAATTAGCAGGGCATGGTGGTGCACAGTAGTTCCAGACACTGGAAGGCTGAGGTGGAAGGATCACCTGAGCCCAGCAGGTCAAGGCTGTAGTGGCCATGAGCATGCCACTGCACTCCAGGCTAGGCAGCAGAGTGAGACTCTGACTACTTGAAACAAACATAAAACAAACAAATAAATAAGACATAAAGGCACATTCTTTTTGGAATTTGGTACTGTCCATTTGTTGGTCTAGCTACTTTACTTATTTTGTTTACCTCTGCATCCTCAGTGCTTAGAACATACCTTGCACATTATTTAGGAATGAATGAATTTTGAATATTTTTGTTCAAAATGAACAAGAGCCTGTAATGGAAAAAGCAAGCAACTGGGAATCTGAATAATACTCCATGCAATAGCTCATCTAATTCTCACAGCTGACCAATGAGGGGGTTATTATTATGACCATTTTACAGATGAGGAAACTGGGCACAGACCTGCCCACTGGCACAAAGCAGATAAAAAAATGCAGGCAGACATCATACTCTCACATTTCATTCTAAAAACACTTAAAAAATTTTTTTAATTATGAAAAGTTTCAAAAATGTATAAAAATAGGCAGAATAGAACAACGAACCCAAATAGCTATTACCTAGTTTCGATAATTATCATCTCTTGGCCAACTTGTTCTGTCTATGCATCCCCCAGTAAGACTGTTTTTGAAGCAAATTCTTTTTTTTTTTAAGTTGGAGTCTCACTGTCACCTAGGCTGGAGTGCAGTGGCATTGTCACTGCTACTTCAGTCTTGACCTTCTGGGCTCAGGTGATCTTTTTTTTTTTTTTTTGAGTCAGAGCCTTACTCTGACAGGATGGAGTGCAGTGGCACACTCACAGCCACCGTGGCCTCTACCTACTGGGCTCAGGCGATCCTTCCACCTCAGCCTTCCAATTAGCTGGAACTACAGGCACGTAACACCATGCCCGGCTAATTTATTTGATTTATTGTAGAGATGTGGTCTCACCATATTGCCTAGAATGGCCTTGAACCTGTGGGCTCAGGTAATCCTCTCGCTTCTGCCTTCCAAAATGCTGGGATTACAGGCATAAGCCACCATACCTGGCCTTTCTTCATCAACAAAATAGGTACACCAGATTTGTTTCACTATTAGATGAGATGATATATTTGGCATATGCAAAACACGTTGTTAAACTACAAAGCACTATATAAAGCTTGGGTTTTCAACTCGTGTGTCATCACCCACCTTGTGCTATGGATCCAATTAAAGGCTCTATATCAAAGCTGGGTTGGGTTGAGTACCTACAAGCCTAACCTGCTTTTTCCCAGCAATGTGGTTTCCCAAATAACATCATGTCTCATAAAAATGTCAGAGTTCTCACAGAGAGTCAGCAGTCACATGGCAATCAGCAGGCCTTGCAGGGCTGTAAAGTCTTGCAGCGAAACAAATAAAGTATGGCTTTATGTGGTAGTAAAAGGAACTGTCGAACATATGTATTTACAAGATTTGATCACCATTGCTTCTCAAGTAGGATGAGCATTTCCAGGTATAAGTGGCAATGTACAAGGGTGATAGAGAAAGCAAAGCGAACTAACAAGACCCCTGTGGTACACCTTAGTGGAACCTCAGTTATGTCCTACCATAAATATAGAACACTTAAAAAAAATTGTAAAAAATACCTGGCAGGGAAGATACCATGATCACGAAGGTGGTTTTCTCAGGACGAGGCTTATCCATTGAACTCTGTATGTGTTGATCCCTGTGAGTTCCCCAAATGTGGGAAACTCGGCAGCATAATTTGTGGTAGTGGGGTACTGCCTTTGCACTTTCCCCTGATATGGTGGCTAATAACGACAGATTAAATGGGCTTTTTCTTCCTTTTCATGCTGTTTGTAAATACTCTGATTTTTTTTTTTTTGAGTTGGAATCTCACTCTCTTGCCCAGGCTGGAGTGCAGTGGCATGCTCACGGCCACTGCAGCCTCGACCACCTGCTGGGCTTAGGCAATCCTTCAATTTCAGCCTTCCAAGTAGCTGGAATTATAGGTGTGTACCACCACACCCAGCTAATTTTTCTTGATTTATTGTAGAGACAAGATCTTACCAAGTTGCCCAGGCTGGTCTCGAGCCCCTGGACTCAGGCAATTCGCTCATCTCAGCCCCCCCACAGTGCTGGGATTACAGGTTTGAGACACTACGCCTGGCCTAATGCTCTGATTTATAGAGTTCTTCGCTTAAACTGAGAAAAAAAGTTATTATAAATAAATGATAATGTTATCTTGTTATCGCCATACATTTGCATAGTTCTTTTATTTATTTATTTTTTGATTTGAGCCTCACTCTGTTGCCCATGCTGGAGGGAGGTGGCATGATCACGGCTCACCACAGCCTCAACCTTCTGGGCACAGGCAATCTTTCCACTTCAGCCTCCCAAGTCGCCGGAACTATGGGTACACACCACTATGCCCGGATAATCTTTTAATTTTTTTGTGGAGCTGGGGTCTCGCTACATTGCCCAGACTGGCCTTGAAGTCCTGGGCTCTAGCAATCCTCCTACCTCAGCCTGCCGAAGTGCTGAGGTTATAGGTGGATCCACTGTGCTTGCTTTACATCATTCTTTATATGTCAGGTGCTGCGATGGATGTTTAACATGTATTACCTCATTTAATCCTCACAACAACCCCATGAGGTAGGCATTATGTCCACCTGGAAAATGGGGAAACAGAGGATCAGAGAAGTTAATGAATTTGCCAGCATCGCACGATTAGTAGTGAGAGACCCACCTTTGAAACTCAGGTGTCTCGCTTCAGAGTTTGTGCTTCTACCACCAAGTGGTCTCTCCTCTTGAAAAGCAAAGGGGTTTTTACAGCAATGGTTTCTGAACATCTAGCTGTTTAAGTGCTCCCTTCATAATTATGGTCCCTTCGTAATTCTTACTTGTGAAAAAATATCCATGAAATCAATGGCTTGGTCAGCTGGTACTATTTTCTCCCAAGACACACCTGAATATAAATTCACATTTACTAAAATAAGAAATATATTTATCTGCATTCCATCTGGTTTGTGGAACACTGGGTTTTGGAATAGCCAGCAGCAAAATTGAAACCAACAATTAAGATATCAACAGTTGAACTTATGGCAAGTATGCTGTGGAGTTCAGCCTCTGGACACTTTCCTCTGTAGTTAAAGGCATATAGGTAGGAGCTTGGAAATAAACTGCTTAGTCAACAAGGCTTAGAAAACAAAATTTGAAACCTAGGGAAATGTATTTGTAAACAGTGAATATTAGTCATGGTTTTTTCCAGTGGTTCTTGTTATTTCTTGACACTAGGTGTACACCCTTAGTAAGATACCATTCCTGTTTTTAAGCGCCTCACAGTCTACCAGGCAAGACAGACTTGTAGCTATTCTGTTTATTTAATTTTTATTTATATATTCTTCAGAGACAGGGTTTCGTTCTGTTGTCCAGGCTGGAGTGCAGTGGCACAATCACAGTTCCCTGCAGCCTTGAATTCCTGGGCTCAAGTGATCTTCTCATCTCAGCCTCCTGAGTAGCTGGGACCACAGACATGTCCCATCACGCCTGGCTAATATTTTTAGTTTTTGTAGAGATGGGGTCTTGCTATATTGCCCAGGCTGGTCTAGAACCTCTGGCCTTGAACTCATGACTGGTCTAGATCTGCAGATATTCTAAAATCAGTATGATGAGGACTTGAGAGAAGTTTTCACAAGGTGACAAGTTTATAGAGAAGACAAGCTTATAGGGAAGAGAGTTCATGCTCTACCTGGGAGGATCAGGGAAGGCTTGTTTATGAATTTTAGAATCTGGAAATAACTTAGGAGGAAGGGAGAAGGGGGGCGGGGGGGAGAGAGAGAGAGAGACTGAGGGAGAGAGAAAGGGAAATGATCAAGACTGAAACTTTCACAGGAAAGGAAAGGAAAGGAAAAACCCAGTAGTAGTGCCTGACCCTCCCTCTTCAACTCTGGAAAATAATTAGCCAATTACGTAGAACAGAAAATAGAAGCAACACTTTTACACAGAAGAATTGGAGTTGGAGCCAGAACTGTGTTTACTGCAGTATTCAGTCAAGTCTGGGCATGTCTTTTTTTTTATTCTTAAAATTTTTATTGGCCTGGTGTGGTGGTTCATGCCTATAATCCCAGCAATTTGCGAGGCCGAGGTGAGAGGTTTGCATGAGCCCATGGGTTCGAGACCAGCCTGGGCAACTCGGCAAGATCTCATCTCTACAATAAATTTAAAAATTGGCCAGGCGTGCCTATAGTTCCGGCTGCTTGGAAGGCTGAGGTGTCACTTGAGCCCAGCAGGTTGAGGCTGCCATGACTGTGAGAATGCCACTGTACTCCCGCCTGGGTGACAGAGTGAGATTTCAACCAATACACACACACACACACACACACACACACACACACACACACACACATATAAAATATATATATGTGTGTATATATATATATTTTTTTTTTTGAGTCAGACTCTGACTGTCACCCAGACTGGAGTACAGTGGCACCATCATGACAGCCTCCAACTCCTGGGCTCAAGCAATTCTCCCACCTCAGCTTCCCGAGTAGCTGGGATTATAGGTACCTGCCACGGTGCCCGGCTATGGGCATGTCTTTTAAAGCAGTGCTATAGGGCCATCAAGATTCTAGTTTCCCGACATTAAGGCAGTACAGTAAGATGCTGAGGAAGTGGCGTATTTGGAATACAGATGACTAGAAAGTACAGAAGTTATACTACAGGGCTTTGGGATCTGGAGACCAGATTTTTTCTTGTTGATTTTTGAGTCAGAGTCTTACTCTGTTATCCAGGCTGGAGTGCAGTGGCACGATCATGGCTCACCACAACCTTGACCTCTTGGGATCAGGAGATCTTTCTGTCTCAGCCTCCCAAATAGCTGGGATTACAGGTGCATACCTGTTCATCTGACTAATTTTTTTAACTTTTTTGTAGGAATGAGGTCTCACTATGTTGCTCAGGTTAGTCTCAAACTCCTGGCCTCAAGCAATCCTCCTGCCTTGCCTTCCCAAAGTGCTAGAATTACAGGTGTGAGCCACTGTGCCCAACCTGGAGACAAGAATTTGATTCTGGGTTTGTCACTTGTTCATTGTATAACATAGAATAATTAATTTAATTTCTTGATGCATTTGTTTTTTCATCTGTAAAATGACAACACATCTTATTCTAGGGGTAGTCATGAGGATTAAATTGAATACATATATGCAGAACACATTCTGGAAACAAGGAGGTGCACGGGAAAAAACTTGTCATGTAGGAAGAGAAAATTCACAGTGTTGATGTGCACAGGCTTGGCTTGAGGACTGTCAGCCAATGTTGGGGAGAAATTATCCTTTAGTGAAGGCTCTTGGACTCAGGACTACATCCCAGAGTGAGGGAGTTCAAGTGGGGAATGAGGGAATACCAGAACAGACAAATCTCAGTACAAAATGGCATGACCATGGCAGCAGGATCTCCAGAAGTAGAAGCCCTCCTGGGCACACTTGGCCCCATCCTGCCAGGAATGCAGTGTGGACTTTGATGCCCGTGGCTGTGTGCACACTTGCTGTGGGCTAGCAGGACTTCCTTGGTGGATGGTCTGTTGGCTACTGCCTTGGGTGTCAAGGGCAATAGGAATCCTCACCTTAGTGAGCTAGAACAAGGTTTCCCAACCCCTAGGCTGTGGACCAGCACCAGCCTATGGCCTGTTAGGAACCAGGCAGCATCACAGGAGGTGAGCGGTGGGTGAGCCGAGCTCCATCTCCTGTCAGATTAGAGGAGGCATTAGGTTCTCATAGTAGCATGAACACTATTGTGAGCGCACATGTGAGGGCTCTAGGTTGCCCGCTCCTTAGTAGACTCTAATGCCCGATGATTCCCCCCCATTCCCTCCCCCCATCCTCTCTGTACGTGGAAAAATTGTCTTCCACAAAGCTTGTTGGGAACCACCGAGCTAGAACATTCCTAATTTAGGGGAGGCTCAACTTTCCTCAGGGCGTGCTGGGACAGAACAGGAAAATTCCTCATGCCGGATTGTCATTGTGATTATTTTTTTTCCCCTTGGGGTCGTTTGTTCTGGGAAACACAATTTCCACTTAAGTGACAGTAGAAGGGAAGGAACTAAAAAAATTCCTCCTAATAATAGAAATGAACAAGGGAGTGGCAAATAATATTTGGCTTGGTGAGTGTAATGATCAGCACTAATGAGTGATAGAAAGTATGATCTCAAGGGAATGGATTCTGAGATGTCCATTTGATTTCAAGGATAGAGATAGTTTCCTTTTTCAATGTGTTGTTTTAAACAAGACTAGTGAAATATTGTCGATCACTAGGAAAGTGATTAGAACAGTAAAGAAAATAGTCTTCTTCTGCTCAGAAAACTGGTATGCTTTGGGGCAACACACTCCAGGAAGACAATAGAGCTAAAAATAGATGAGTGAAGGTCAGATGTGGAAGCGAAATAAAAATTAGGGAATGGAAAACTTCCATTTAAAGGCAGACTTGGAAGACAAGGATTCTGATGTGGAAAAGGCCCAGGAGAAGATAGGATCAAGCTTTGCTGAACAGTGAAGGGTGTGGATGGGGAGCAGGTGGTCTTGGTCATCAAGTCCCTACATTTCAGCATTATTGGGTAATCACTGGAGCTTCAAAAAGGGTTACTCCAGGATAAGCAAAAGGAAGATCTACTTTAAAAATTGGGCAAAACACATATAGACTTCACTGTTTGTTTGTTTGTTTTTTTGAATCAGGGTCTCACACTGTCATCCATGGTGGAGTGCAGTGGCACAGTCACAGCTCACTGAAGCCTCGACCTCCTGGTTCAGGCAATCCTCCCGCCTCAGCCTCCTGAGTAGCTGGAATTACAGGCACACACCACCACACCTGGCTATTTACTTCTTTTTATTTTTTTTGTAATGACGAGGTCTCACTATGTTGCCCAGGCTGATCTCGAACTCCTGGGCTCAAAAGATCCTCCTGCCTTGGTCTCCAGACTTCATTTTAAAACAATGAACAGGTTAAAAATTTAAGTAGAAAAGTTAAAATTTACAAGCGTGTGATAATTAACGTATAGCATGCTTCAGTAAACATTTAGACAGCTGGGGTATTTTTCCAAAGCTTTTCTTATTAACATGTGCAAAACAATTAAGATGATGATCTCTCTTAGTTCACAGACAGAATTGGGGTACTCCCTTGAATGGCATTTAAAAAAATCTTTTGAGAGAACTGAAATGGTTTGACATTTTACTGTCTTATAAGTCAGTGTCGGAGTTAAGAATATGAGCCCTGGTTTCTGACTTCCATTTTAGGTCAACTTCAAGGAAAAGTGCCTATAATTAATGGGAACACTGTTGACATTTTGAATTAAAATTGTTAACAATACTGACAACAATTGACTTGGTCTTTTAGGTAAAATCACCATCTTATGTAAAGGAAAGCACTCATTTATAGACAAATCATAAGTGTCTTACTTTGAGAGCAATTTTCTAAATAATTCTTGATGTGGAATGAATAAACAGAGTTTCAATATTATTATTGCTGTAGTGTGAGCTTTACATAATAGTAACAAAAAACTGAGCCTAATTAATCTCTTTCAGTAAAAGTATTTGAGAAATGTTCCATTGCCCAATACCTTCCCATAATGGAAAATACACCGCATGGGAGTTATGTGTAAATATTTGATTCGAGTTTTACTGATTTCAGTGTCACAACCTATCAATCATTAACACTTCAGAAAACATATACCTGATTAGCTGTTCCCAAAGTACTTTTTCTCTCTGAAGGGCTTTTAGATGCTAAGAGTTAGAGAGGTCCTTGGTGAGATCCCAGTCAAATCTTTTAATGTTACAGGTGGTGAAACTGAGACTGAGAACATTTGGGTTACCTTCACACAGTCCTCCAACCTTAGCTGGCTCTGAAGACCAAGATCTCCAGACTCCTGTTATTTTATATTTATTTATTTATTTTTAATTTTTTAAGTTGGAGTCTCACTCTCTCCCAGGCTGGAGTGCAGTGCCACGATCATAGCTCACTGCAGCCTCCAGCTCCTGGGCTCAGGAGACCCTTCTGCCTCAGTCTTCCATGTAGCTGGGACTATAGGCATGCACCAGCATGCTTGGCTAATTGCTTTTATTGTATTTTTTTTTATAGAGATGAGGTCTTGCCAAGTTGCCCAGACTGGTCTCAAACTCTTGGGCTCAAGCAACCTTCCTGCCTCGGCCCCCCAAAGTGCTGAGATTACAGCCATCTTTAGTCTCTTTCTTTCTTTCTTCCTTCCTTCCTTCCTTCCTTCCTTCCTTCCTTCCTTCCTTCCTTCCTTCCTTCCTTCCTTCCTTCTTCTTTCTTCCTTTTTCTTTCCTTCCTTCCTTTTTCTTTCCTCCTTCTTCTTTCTTTCTTTCTTTCTTTCTTTCTTTCTTTCTTTCTTTCTTTCTTTCTTTCTTTCTTTCTTTCTTTCTTTCTTTCTTTCTATCTGTCTCTCTTTCTTTCTATCTGTCTCTCTTTCTTTCCAAGCCTGAGCCACTGTATCCAACCATCTTTAGTCTTTTTTTTTCTTTCTTTCTTTCTCTCCTTCCTTCCTTCCTTCCTTCCTTCCTTCCTTCCTTCCTTCCTTCCTTCCTTCCTTCCTTCCTTCCTTCCTTTCTCTCTGTTGGAGTCTCACTCTTGTCACCCAGGCTGGAGTGCAGTGGCACTCTCACGGCCACCGCAGCCTCGACCTATTGGGCTTAGGTGATACTGTCACCTCAGTCTTCCAAGTAGCTGGAACTACAGAAGCACGCCACCAAGTTCAGCTAGTTTTTTTGTGTGATTTATTATAGAGACAAGATCTCACCAAGTTGCCCAGGCTGGTTTCGAACCCCTGGGTTCAGGCAATCCTCTCGCCTTGGCCTCCCAAAGTGCTGGGATTACAGATTGAGCCACCGTGCCCAGCCAAAATATATGTTCTATTTATGGTCTTTTTTTTTTTTTTTTGAATTGGATTCTTACTCCGTCGCCCAGGATGGAGTACAGTGGCACGCTCACGGCCACCCCAGCGTCGACCCACTGGGCTCACGATCCTTCTGCCTCAGCCTTCCAGGTAGCCAGAACTATAGGTGCACTCTACCATGCCTGGCTAATTTTTCGATTTATTATAGAGATGAAGTCTCGCTAAGTTGCCCAGGCGGATCTCGAACCCGTGGGCTCAGGCAATCCTTTCACCTTGGCCTCCCAAAAAGCTGGGATAACAGGCTTGAGCTGCTGCACCCAGCTGAAAATATGTTCTATTTTAGAGTAATTTCTTCTTCTTCTTGTTGTTTTAGAGACAAGATCTTGCTTTATCACCCATATTGGAGTGCAGCGGTGCAAACAGCTCACTACAGCCTCAAACTCCTGGGCTCAAGCAATCCTCTGGCCTCAGCCTCCTAAGTAGCTGGGATTACAGACATGAACAATCACATATGGCTAATTTTTTTAACTTTTTGTAGAGGCTGAGTCTGTCTATGTTGCCAGCCTGGTCTTAACCTGTTGGCCTCGAGTGATTCTCCTGTCTTGGCTTCTCAGAGTGGTGGGATTATATGAGTGAGCCACCACGCTTGGCCAAGCATGAAATTCTTTCATGAGAGCGTCTGCCCTGCACATGACACTTTTCCAGGGAAACTAACCATGCCCAGACCTTGCATCAGCTCGACTGTTTTGGATGACGGGATCTTGTTCTCTCTCTTCCTGCAGCTGTCCCTGGTTGGCTGAAAAGAGAGTTGGACTCAAGAGCAGCTGTCCACAGCATGCTAGTCCTTTAGGAGTGGGCCTGGGACAAGAGGCTCCATTCAAACAGTTTTGAACCAATTCATCCAGGTTCTTCTTAGGGATTTCACTGAGGAGAATGAAAGAAAATTAAGCCGGGAACGGTGATGCACACCTGTAATCCAGCACTTTGGGAGGCTGAGGCGAGAGGATTGCCTGAGCACAAGAATTCGAGACCAGCCTGGGCAACTTGGTGAGACCTTGTCTCTATAATAAATCAAAAAATTAGCCAGGCAAGGTGGCGCATGCCTGCAGTTCCAGCTACTTGGAAGGTTGAGGTGGAAGGATCGCCTTAGTCCAACAGGTTGAGGCTGTGGTGGCCATAAGCGTGCCACTGCACTCCGGTCTGAGCGACAGTGAGACACTAAGTTAAAAAAAAAAAAAAAAAAAAGGAAAGAAAATGAGTTGATAACAGAGAGAGGGGAGGGCAGACTGGAGCAGACAGATTAACAGTGGAACATTACAGTGAAGAAGGGTCCTAAGGCCCTTTTCCTTGGGCCTCTAGGGAGGTTTAAGAATTGGAAAGGGCTTCTGGCTCTGTGAGGTTAATTTTAAGTGATTCCTGCTTTTCCTGGATGTCCGTGTATGAGTGAACTATTGCTCCTCATGCTACAGCAATTAAGGTAAATTGAACAAATCTCTATTTTTTTATATACCAAAGAGCCTAACAGATATTGTAACCATAGCGTAACAGTCTTCTTGCATTCACAATCATCCATCAGTGATTTTATTTATTTATTTTTGAGTCGGAATCTCACTCTCTAGCCCAGGCTGGAGGGCAGTGGCACGCTCACGGCCACTACAGCCACGGCCTGCTGGGCTCTGGCGATCCTTCTGCCTCAGCCTTCTGAGTGGCTGGAATTACAGGCATGCGCTATCATGCCCGGCTTGTTTTTTGATGTATTGTAGAGATGAGGACTCACCAAGTTGCCCAGGCTGGTCTCAAACCCATGAGCTCAGGCAATGTTCTCACCTTGGCTTCCTAACGTGCTGGGATTATAGGCTTAAGCCACCGCACCCGACCCCATCAATGATTTTAGACTATCACACATTCAAAAGATTTTCAGTGTCTACATTAAGACTGTATCATGGATAAGAGCACAGAGAGCCGGGCATGGTGGCTCATGCCTGTAATCCTCGCACTTTGGGAGGCAGAGTTGAGGGAATTGCCTGAGCCCACAGGTTCAAGACTTCGTCTCTACAATAAATCAAGAAAAATTAGCTGGGCATGGTGGCGCACGCCTGTAGTTCCAACTACTTGGAAGGCTGAGATGGAAGGATTACCTGAGCCTATCAGGTGGAGGCTGTGGTGGTCTTGAGAGTGCCACTGCACTCCAGCCTGGGTGACAGATTGAGACTCCAACTCAAAAAAAAAAAAGAAGCAGAGTTCAGAGCCAGACTTTTTGGTCTCAAGCAATCCTCTCACCTCAGTTTCCCAAAGTACTGGGATTGCAGGCATGAGCCACCACTTCCAGCCCCTTTTCTTTGTTAGAGAGTCAAGAAGCATTTATTGGGGTCCTTTTATGTATTTTATGGGGAGGCAGAGCAAGAGAGAGCAAGAAGCTCCTGTCTAGTGGGAGACAGATGTCAGGCTCAATCACAATAGTGAGGTATGTTTAGATCTCTGACAGTCTGATTACTTTTTTTTGAGACAGGTGTCTTACTCTGTCACCCAGGCTGGAGTGCAGTGGCATAACATGGCTCATCACAGCCCAGATCTCCTGGACTCAGGCGATCCTCCTGAGAAGCTGAGCCTCCTGAGAAGCTGGGGTTACAGGTACATGCCACCATGCCTGGTTAATTTTTTATGCAATCATATTATTATTATTATTTTTATTTCAATAGCTTTAGGGAGTTCCCATAGTTGTAGATTACATGGTTGTATCATATAGTGGTGAAGGAGTCTGGTCTTTAACTGTACCCATCACTCCCACCTGTTCACTTTGTACCCAATCCGTAATTTTTCATCCCCTCTCCCCTTCTCCCTCCCTCTTTTTGATTTTTTGTAGAGATGAGTTCTCACTGTGTTGCTTAGGCTTGTGTTGACCTCCTGGGCTTAAGCAATCCTCCTGCTTCAACTTCCCAAAGTGCTGGGATTATAGGTGTGAGCCACCATGCCCAGTCTGACAGTCTGATTGGTTTTTTAAAAAATGATGTTTCAGCACAGTTTCAATTGCTTTTCTCTTTTTAAGAGGGTGGGCATCATTTCATATTTCTAAGAGTTGCTTGAGTGTTTTTTTTTTCTGGACATTTGTTTTAGGCTATGTCCATCTTTTCATTGGTTGGCTGGTCTTTTGTTACTGGTTGCATATTAAGGAAGGTTGTTGTTCATGTTATGAATTGCAGTGTTTTTTTTTTCCAGTTTGTCATTTGCCTTTGTTCATAGTTTTTTATTCAGTATTTTAAATGTATTCAATGTTGTCAATCCTTTTCTTTTGTACCATCTAAGTCTGTATCATATTTGGAATGGCATTGCCCACCCCACATTGGCCCAGTTGGAGTTTACTTTGCTTTAACCTTTGTTTTTTTCCCCAGTGGCTACCTAGGTATCTCAATACCATTTATCAAATAATCCATCTTCCCCTCATTGAGCTGAAATTTGATCTTTGTTTTATATTTTTTCTTCAACACTATATATTTTGCTTAATATATTTTGATACCTTAATATATTTATGCTCTTTGTCATATGCATTCTCTTAAGTTACACTTGGTTGAATTATCAATATATCAGTATTTTATTTTATCCTGTTCAATGCCTTAGGCCCTAAATTCTGTTTTGTTTGTTATTAATACTGTCATTGCTCATTTTACTTATATTTTTCTGAGGGAGCTATCTCCATACATGAATTATTAGTATTATTTTAAACTGTGTCTGTTATTAATAACTGCTGATTTTTGACCTACTTCTCATCGACTGTGATGACTGGTGTTTGATATTATTTCTGTCAACTTCTTTTGAACTTTGTCTTTTCTCTTCTATATGAGTTGAGGTTTATTTTGGTTCTATTTATATATTTATTTTTCCTAATTCTTTGGAAAAGACTTTTTTTATTCTACTAATTTACCTATACATCTTTTAAAATCATTTATTTTCTCAAAACCAAGAATAAAATAATGTATCTGGCTTCTTCTGATGTTAGATGAATAGTTTTCCTCTTGCTTTCTATTTATTTATTTATTATTTTATTTTATTTATTTTTGAGTCAGGAGGCTCACTCTGTACCAGGCTGGAGTGCAGTGGCATGAAGACAGCTATCACAGCCTCAACCTGCTGGGCTCAGGTGATCCTTCTGTCTCAGTTTTCCAAATAGCTGAAACTGCAGACGTGTGTCACCATACCCGGATAATTTTTGGATTTGTTGTAGAGATGAGGTCTCACCAAGTTGTCCAGGCTGGCTCAGGCAATCCTCTTGCCTCTGCCTCCCAAAGTGTTGGGATTACAGGTGTCAGCCACTGGGCCTAGTGTTATTTTCCATCCTCTACTCTTTCCCAGCTTCTTCTTATTAATAGGGATTTTAATTTAATGATGATTAATTTTTAAATTTACATCACAGATCTTTTTTCCCAAGAATTATTTTAGCACTTGCACTGTTTCATGTCAACATTAACAACACACGAGTCTATTTTATAATTGGTTGGCTTCTTTATTATTCTTATACTCTCTTTAGAATGTAATTTTGTGAAGGCAGATACTATGTCTATCTTGTTCATCATTTTATCCCCAGTGTTTAGAGCTGTGACAGGTATGTGTCAGGCCACTAATACTTGGCCCATAAATACTTGTTAGTGAATAAATAAATCAGTCCTTGCTCTTTCTAACTATGTCTTGCTATTCTTCAAAACTGTGGAGCTCCTGGGCCTCCAAACCCAATGACCACACTCTTGGTCTGGGCCAATCCTCCCTTGGCCTTTCTGTGTTAACCCTGAGCCTCGCTGTGTGGGGAATGGTGGTCACTGCCTTCTTTTTTTTTTTAGTTGGAGTCTCACTCTGTCGCCCAGGCTGGAGTGCAGTGGCCGCTCCCAGCCACCCCAGCCTCGACCTGCTGGGCTCTGCGATCCTTTCACTCAAGCCTTCCGAGTAGCTGGAACTACAGGCGTGCACTACCATGCCCGGCTGATTTTTGATTTATTGTAGAGATGAGGTCTCGCCAAGTTGCCCAGGCAGGTCTCAAACCTGCGGGCTCAGGCAATCCACTCACCTCAGCCTCCCAAAGGCGCGGGATTACAGGCTGAGCCACCAAGCCTGGCTATTCTTTTTTTTTTTTAAGAACAGGCAGGGTCCCCGCAAGTCAATGTAGGGCGAGGGGTAACAAAACCTGGAGGTGAAGGGTCCTCGGTCACTAGAGTCACTACACTTGCAAATGTAGGGAACCAATTTATTTATTTGGAAAATAGTTGGTTTTGAAGTAATGTGTTGTTAATAACCAATGCTACCTGGTTGCTTTAGAAAAGAAACCTTTTTTTTTCACTTAAGACTTGGAATAAACTGCATATAATAGTAATTGTATTCTGATGGGTAAGTTAGTAAAAATTGTCACATACTTAATCAATATGCTTAACTAAAATTTGTCGCACGTTTAATCCATGTACGTAACTGGATTTCTGAAGCAAAAAAAAAAAAAATCAAAATTGGGTTCGTGGATAAGGTCTGCTGAAATAAGAGTCTGAGAACTGTTGGCAGTGAAGGTTAGAGTCAAAGATCTGAGACAGTTGGAGATTCTTACAGATCCTGGTGAAGCCTTTAGCTGGCCATAGCTCTTGAAGGGAGATGCTGAGATCTGCAGACAATCTTGCTTCTGGGTGTCTCTAGAGACCTTCAAGTCTAGGCAGGTCAAGGCACATAGATACTCACTCCATACGCTTCTCTCCATCACCACCTGGTCGCAGCC
Organism: Carlito syrichta; assembly: GCF_000164805.1. Classification (NCBI taxonomy): domain Eukaryota; kingdom Metazoa; phylum Chordata; class Mammalia; order Primates; family Tarsiidae; genus Carlito; species Carlito syrichta. The sequence continues at coordinate 196,185 of NW_007247340.1, forward strand.
TCACCTGGTCCCAAACCTTTCTTGATGTTAGTGGTAGACTGAGTCCTCAGGGTGGCAGCGAGGGAGATGTGTGTATATGTGTGTTTGGGGGTGGGTAGGAAGCCGAAGGACAGGCGGAAGGGAGAGGCAAGGTGTTTCTTCTAGCAGAAACCTGGGTCCTTGTTGGTTCCAGGATCCTCTAAGCATCTAATTCCCTAGGGACCATCCTATTCCTTGATCCAAAGTCCATGATAGGACTTTTTTGATTTGGTAAAGTCTGCATTTTACTGTAATTGTTGTTGGGAATCATTAGAGAATTTTAAGCAGAGAAATAATATAATCTAACGTGTCTTAGAATAATCGCTTCATGCTGTTGTGTGGATAATGAACTTTGTGGGTGGGTGGGTCAAAGAGGCAAAGGTGGAAGCTAGGAGACATGTCTACTCAGTCCTTGCTATAACTCTACTTATCGCCATTAGTATTCAAACACCGCTTGTCATCCAGCTAAGGGAGGCACCAGCAATTTTTCTGAGGCCCTACTCTGTGCAAAACATTATTCTAGGATTGGAGAGACAGTGGTGAACACAATAAAGTGCCTGTTCTCATAAAGTTTACATTTTAGTAAAAAGACAGAAAAAAGCAAATAATTACATAATATTTTAATGTCAGTGAAAGCTTTGAAGAAAAATTAAGTAGTATAAGGAAAAAAGAGAGTGAAGATGGTGACAGGGCTACTTTATATGAGGTGGTCACAAAGTTCCTTCTGGGAGTGTGACATCTGAACCTGAAGAAAGTAAGGTGTGAACTTTGTGGGCTTCTGGGGAATATGCTCTGATTCAAGGATACAAAAAGAGTGTTAAGGCTGGAGTGAGTGAGCCAGAAGACAGAGATCAGAAAGGAAGTCAAGAAGTTGAAGGCGCTCACACAGAATTGTGGCTTTTCAAAAAAGTTGGTGATGCTGGGCTCGGTGGCTCAGCCTGTAATCGCGTGCTTTGGGAGGCTGAGGTGAGTGGATTGCCTGAGCCTGCGGATTCAAGACCCACCTGGGTAACCTGGTGAGACCTCATCTCTACAATAAAATAAAAAATTAGCTGGGCGTGGTAGCACACGCCTGTAGTTCCAGCTACTTGAAAGGCTTAGGTGGAAGGATCGCCAGAGCCCAGCAGGTCAAGGCTGAGGTGGCCGGGAGCATGCCACTGCACTCCAGTCTGGGTGACAGAGTGAGACTTCAACTCGAAAAAAAAAAAAAAAAAAAAGTTGGTGATGACTCAAAGTAAGAAATACATTTTACATTATACCATACATATGTTCTTTTTTTTTTTGAGTTGGAGTTTCACTCTGTCACCCAGGCTGAAGTGCAGTGGCATGCTCATAGCCACCCCAGCGTCAATCTGCTGAGCTCTGGCGATCCTTCCATGTCTGCCTTCCAAGTAGCTACAACTACAGGCTACTTATTTTACTGTAGAGACGAGATCTTGCCAAGTTGCCTGGGCTGGTCTCGTACCTGTGGGCTCAGGCAATCCACTCGCCTCAGCCTCCCAAAGTACTAGGATTACAGGCTGAGCCACCGAGCCCGGCCCACACACGTTCTTAAAACTGAAACTTTCATGAAACAATTACTATTTTCATCTGCTATGAATGCCAATATTTTCTATTTTATTCCATTCAATATTAAATATTCAATTCAATTTTATTTGATTTTTTTAAGAGGATACTGAGTGTGACCCTCTAAACTGATTTCATGACCCATTATGCACAATTTGGAAAATTATGATACAGCTTTATTGATTTAATAAGGTTTTGATTTTATTACAATCATTATTGAGAATCATTGGAGAATTTTAAGCAGAGAAGTGACACAATCTAACTTTTTTTTTGAGTTGGTGTCTCACTCTGTCATCCAGGCTGGAGTGCAGTGGTGTGATCACGGCTCATGCAGCTTCGACCTCCTGGGCTCAGGCAATCCTTCTTCTTCGGCCTTCCGAGTAGCTGGGACTACAGACAAATACCACCACGTCTGGCTAATTTTTTGACTTTTGGTAGAGACAAGGTCTCACTATGTTGCCTAGACTGGTCTTGAGCTCCTGGACTCAAGCAGTCCTCTTGCCTCAGCCTCTCAAAGTGCTAGGATTACAGGTGTGAGGCACCACGCCCAGCCAATCTAACATATTTTAAAATAATCACTTCAGCTGTTGTATAGATAACAGAGTTGGTTGGTGGGTGGGTCACAGGCAACCATGGAAGCTAGGAGACATGTCTGTCACTCAGTCCTTGCTATAACTCTACTTATCACCATTAGTATTCATCAAACTTCCTTTATCAGATATGCTAAAGGCAGGCAAATAACAACCAGCTTTTCAGTAGAAGTTTCATAGTTTATCTTAAAATGGGTTAACAGGTGTAAACCCTGCCAGAATGAGTAGACTTACGTTTTCTCTGTCCTTCAACCTAATGGGATCTTCTTCTTGGCTGAACAAGGTTTATCTGGAACAGAGTTTGGCTTCTCTACAGATCTCATTTCATTGTTCCATCTTGTCTGGCCTTGGGCTGTGGTCCTCTGACGCCACACTTATCTTCTGGGATCTCTACCTGCGCAGCCAATGTCCTCTGACTCAGTAACTCAGATGGCATCATCACAGTGGGTCGGGGCTCTCTGTCCTTGATGCATTGGCTCGAGGCACATGGTAACTTTATTATTCCTGCTGAGGGCAGAGAAGCCCTTAACTGTGGACATCTTGCTCTTGAACACTTGTAGCTAATGAAGGGAGGAAATGGCCTTTTAAAGGAGAAAGTTTCTTTGACAAAGAACAGATAACAGGGAAAGTTCCTATGGAGGCTCTTTTAACCTAACCAGAGGGCACTTGATGTCTTCAGTTTCTTTCTCCTGATCTAGCCTCCCTCTTTTTTTTCAATCCTCTTTGCCTGGAAGCCTGACTTTATTTATAGACTTTGGCCAAAGGCTTCCTTTCCCTCTGGTTCCAGGTTGGGTTTAGACAATGGGAGGTGCTGCTGGAGATCTGATCTTAAGAGAGGAATGGGTTTGGGGGATTAATTCCTCCTGCCTCTTTTTTTTGTATGTGTGGTTACCACTGATTAGTTTTGTCCCTTGGCTAAAGGTCACATCTTCTGAAGGGACAGCCTTCTGTTACAACCACAGGTCTTCTCTGTGGGTTCGTAACCCTCTCTGACCTTTCAGACCCAGGGTTGATAATGGTTTCTGGATGTGCTTAGTCCCAAGGAGCTGGGTCAGCCTTTGTTGGTTTCTCTTACCACTGCCTGCTCCTATGTAAATAAATGTTGGATTAATTTCTTCTCAATTGTACCATGTGTTTCCTGCAACTCCCTTCACTGGATACACAGAAGTTTATCCACAGGAAGAGTTGGGTGGGAAAGTATAAAAAATGAAAATATTTAAAGCTGTATAAATATCAGAGCCATCAGTGCGGTGGCTCAAGCCTGTAATCCCAGCACTTTGGGAGGCTGAGGTGGGGGCATTGCCTGAGCCCACGGGTTCAAGACCAGCCTGGGCAACTTGGTGAGACCTTATCTCGACAATAAATTGAAAAATTAGTTGGATGTGGTAGTGCTCGCCTGTAGTTCCGGTTACCTGGAAGGCCAAGGTGGAAGGAACCCTGAGCCCAGTAGTTTAGTCCATGACCATCAACATATGAATACTCAAAACCTACACACACCTGTTCTAAGCAAAATTGGCAGAATTATTTTGAGGAATGTTTTATATTAAACATTAAATAACTGTGTGTGTACATATTTCAGAACCCACAACAACTAGGCAGAAGGCAAGTTCCTTATAAAATTCTTAAAAAAAAAAATTACTGGACATGGTGGCTCACACCTATAATCCCAGCTGTTTGGGAGGCCAAAGTGAGGGGATTGTCTGAGCCCATGGGTCCGAGACCAGCCTGGGCAATTTGGTGAGACCTTATCTCTACAATAAATAAAAAAATTAGCTGGACGTGGTAGCATGTGACTGTAGTTCTGGCTACTTGGAAGGCTGAGGTGGAAGGATCACCTGAGCCCAGCAGGTCGAGGCTGCGGTGGCTGTGAGCTTGCCACTACACTCCAGCCTGGGCGACAGAGTAAGACTCCAATCCTCCTCCCCCCAAAAAGATGTGGGGTACTATTCAGGGTTAGGTATACAAATGTTCATTATGCAGCAGGTACCCTTATTGATGAGGTGTGCCCCCTTTTCCCCTGGCAGTTTCCCACTAGTACTTCTTATAGTATTATGATTATTATTCAAGTTCTGCTCATGAGTGAGAATATGTGGTACTCAGTCCATTGTTTCTGTGATAGATCGCTCAGTATTATAGACTCTAAGTCCATCCAAGTTGCTGCGAAGTTTGTAATTTTGTCCTTTTTTATAGCTACATAATATTCCATCATGTATATGTATCACATTTTTTTAATCCAGCACTCCTTTGATGTGCAGCATGGTTGGTTCCATGTTTTTGCTACTGGAAAAGCAAGACCACCAAAACCCTAGCTTCAGCAGAAGAATCCAGATCACTAAAATTCTTTAAATTAACAGAGGCAGTAATTGGATGTGATTGAATAAGACTTCTGGTTGTGTGACACATGGAATACTGGTTCAGTGTGAATCACAGATATTCAGTTAGAAAAATTATTGGTTAGAGACAGTGTGCAATAGTATTTAGAGCACAGCTTTTGGAGCTAGACTTCCTGAGTTCAAATTTATTTGCTAGTTGGGAGGCTTTGGACAAGTTACTTAATATCTCTGTGCCTCAATGTCCCCGTCTTAAAATAAGAAAAACAGGAGTACCTAATTCATAATATTGATATAAGGAATAAATGAGTTAATCCATGTAAAACCTTTAAGATAGTGCCTGGTGATTAGTTTAATTAATTAATTAAACTTGGAGTCTAACTCCATCGCCCAGGCTGGAGTGCAGTGGCATGCTCCTGGTCATCGCAGCCTCCACCTGCTGGGCTCCAGCGATCCTTCCGCCTCAGCCTTCCAAGTAGCCAGAACTACAGGCGCACGCTACCACACCTGGATAATTTTTTATTTATTGTAGAGATGAGGTCTCACCAAGTTGCCCAGGCGGGTCTGGAATCCGTGGGCTCTGGCAATCCATTCATTTCAGCTTCCCAAAGTGCTAGGATTACAGACTGAGCCACCGAGTCCGGCCTAATTAATCTATTTATTAATATTACCCCAAAAGTAGACAGGAAGTTTCTGGGACCAGGGCTGATTATTATTATCGACAGCAATAGCCTTTTTAACTCTCCTCCTCTCTTCTCTCCAGTGTTCCCACTTCTGTGATGGTGAAACGAGGGCAGATGACCAGGTCTACATATAGGATGACGGGTTGTACTATAGGAAAGGAACCCCACAAATTTGAATCTTGAGCTTATATAGGAAGAGACATCCCTTCATTTTTTTTTTGAGTTGCAGTCTCACTCTGTCACCCAGACTGGAGTGCTGTGACATGCTCACGGCCACTGCAGCCTCGACCTGCTGGGCTCAGGGGATCCTTCCGCCTCATCCTTCCAAGTAGCTGGAACTACAGGCATGAGCCACCACGCCCGGCTAATTTTTTTGATTTATTGTAGAGACAAGGTCTCATTAAGTTGCCCAGGCTGGTCTAGAACCCCTGGTCTCAGGCAATCCTCTTGCCTCGGCCTCCCAAATTGCTGGGATTAGAGGCTTGAGCCACTGCGCTCAGCCCCCTTCATTTTTTAAGAAAGGGAGAGATACTCTTGCACCCTAGAGTAAACAAATTCTCTTTGAGAGAAGGGGAAGAAACCTGGATTTTTATCCTTTAGACTGTAAGTGCCTCCAGGGGAAGATAGGTGTCTCTAGGTTTGCAACTCTTGGATTGTCTTTATGACTTTGGACTGTCTTTATGACTTTGGACTGTATTTATGACTTTGGGTCTTATCTTCTAGAAGTGTAAACACATACCTGTGGGAGGTAAATTTTTTACTATCTATTCAATACTCTTTGGGGTTTCAAGGCTTCCTTTTAACCTAAGACCTAGTAAAATTTTTTTCAGAAAACTCTAATTGTGCAAAAATAGTAAAAATGTGACTGAGTGCAGTGGCTGACACTTGTAATTCTAGCTCTTTGGGAGGCAGAGGTGGAAGGATTGCCTGAGCCCAGGAGGTCAAGGCTGTGGCGAGCCATGATCGTGCCATTGCACTCCAAACTGGGTGACAGAGTGAGACCCTGAATCAAAAAACAAACAAACAAACAAAAAACAACAACAAAAAAGAAATACTTCCTGACATCTGACACATAGCAACATAGCAAGCCTATATAAATGTTAGCCATCAGGATCTTGTAAATGACCAAAACTACCAAATTGCAGGTAAATTTTGAGCCTTATTCCTATCTGAGAAGTTTTTGATAGGCTTATTTGCTTTCTCTGTACTACATTAATACTGTTAATGAAACTCAAAATTTCTGAAAGTTTGTTATAGAATCCACGACAATTTACAATATTAATTATCATGAGTGTAAGATGTCACATATATCAAGTTAAAGCTAATCACTTTACATAAATGATCTAGTTTAAACTTCATGACAATAACATAAGAAAGACACTTAATATTTGCATTTTACACAATGGAAAAATAAAGCTTATGGAGATTAAGGCTGTATAACTAGTAAGTGGTAAAATTAGAATTCTAATTCATGTTTATATGACTTCAAAGCTCATGCTCTTAACTGAGTTGGTTAGAAGCAGACTGTTTCTTCAAAGGGAAGCTCACAGAAGTCCTCCCTTATCTTGGTTGGAAGACCTCAGCACCCGAGAATCAGAGAAACTAGAAGACAATGCTCATTCTCTTCTTCATGGCCCCAACCGACACTCAGGTTTTGTTTTTGTGCCCTTGAACCCACTCAGGTGCATTGACCAAGGCTTGGCTCTGGACACCTGAATTTGGAGTCAGAAAACCTGACTTTGCTGTCTAGTTCTACCACTTAATAATTGTGTGACTCAAAGTAAGGTGATTATTGTCTCTGAACTTTTGATTATTCTTGTATAAAATGGGGATAAAAATGCCTGTGTTGCCTTACTCACAGGGCTATTTGCGAGGATCAAATGGGATAATATATGCAAAGGCACCTTGTAGACCACAAAGCTTCTAGAAGAGTAAGATATCATTATTTACTTACTAGCAGACATGTATTTTGCCAGACACTGAGTTAGATAAAAGAATAAAACAATAAAACAATGACTAATACTCAGTCACTCTGGTTGCTTTTTAAATTGCCCTTAATTGTGAGTCAGGAAGAGTAGACAACGTCAGACACCTCTCAAATGGTCACAGCCTTGATTTTTTAACCTAATCATGCATTTGTCCAGGGTGGCATGTGTCCAACATTAGGAAATGGATCAGAACTTGTTCCAGTTGACATGGCTTCCCTGCTGTTTGTTTGTGAGGCCTCCTTTGCTGTTAAAGGTCTATATGTATCAGCTAGACTCTTGGCAGAAAACAGAATTTCACTCAGATGGTCAACTTGAAAGATTTTAATGATGAATCAATTTATGGAAATGTGGGCAGGTTTAATGGCATCAGTGAAACACCCAGAAGTCAGTCACAGCAAGAGGGGTGTTACCACCCCAAGACCTGGAAAGGCAAGAGATGGAATGAAGTTCCAAGGACTCAGTGAAGGCTGGAGTCGTGAAAGAGGGTGCTCAGAAGTTAAATGTTATAAATAAAAAAAAAAAAAAAAATCAGCCAGGCGTGGTAGCGCACGCCTGTAATTCCAGCTACTTGGAAGGCTGAGGCGGAAGGATCGCCAGAGCCCAGCAGGTCGAGGCCGGCCACTGCACTCTAGTCTGGGCGACAGAGTGAGACTCCAACTCAAAAAAAAATAAAAAATAAGAAGTTAAATGTTGATTACTGAGGTCAAGAATTTGCTATAAGTCCAGATGCAGTGGTTCATGCCTATAATCGCAGCACTTTGGGAGGCCAAGGTGAGAGGATTGCCTGAGTCCACGGGTTCGAGATCAGTCTCTGGGCAACTTGGCAAGACCTGTCTCTACAATACATCAAAACTTTATCTGGGAGTGGTGGAATGAGCCTGTAGACCCTGCTAACTTGGAGGACTGAGGTGGAAGGATCTCCTGAACCCAGCAGGTTGAGGCTGTGGGAGCTATGATGGTTTCCCTGCACTCCAGCCTGTGTGTCAGAGACTCCCGCTCAAAAATAAATATGTAAATAAATAAATAAAGTTGTTGTGTAGGCTGTGCTGGAATGTCCTGCTTATTTAAAAGAATGATGCCTCTGTTTATTCATTTGTCCAGTCCTGGAGACGAATACTTTATTCCAGCCACAAAACTAAAAGCAGATTTACTTAATTAGGCAGTAGGATGCAAACTGGAACACAAGCAGCATTTTACTGGGAAGGAAGGTGGGTGGGGGGAATCTGCTTTGTTGTGCAAACATTTTATTTATATGTATCAGGTGCTATTCATAGTAGTGTTTGGTTACAAAAAATTAAACATCTACAGCAACCAGAATGTTGCTCTTAGCATGAGGAAAATCACAAAAATAGCTGTTTATTATTATTATTATTTTTGATTTGGAATCTCAGTCTCCAGGCTGGAGTGCGGTGGCACAATCACAGCTTACCGCAGCCTTGACCTCCTGGGCGCAGGCCATTTTACGCCTCAGCCTCCTGATTTGCTGGGACTACAGGCACGAGGCCACCAAGCCCAGGTAATTTTTTGATTTTTTTGTAGAGATGAAGTCTTGCTATGTTGCCCAGGCTGGTCTGGAACTCCGGCCTCCAAGAGTGCTGAGATTACAGGTGTGAGCCACTGTGCCCAGCCTTGTTTAATTCTTTTAATGACTTGATTTACTTTTTAAAATGAAAACATGGGGGCTCGGTGGCTCAGCCTGTAATCCCAGCACTTTGGGAGGCCGAGGCCAGTGGATTGCCTTAGCCCTCAGGTTTGAGACCAGCCTGGGCAACTTGGCGAGACCTCATCTCTATAATAAATCAAAAAATTAGCCAGGTGTGGTAGTGTGCACCTGTAGTTTTGGCTACTTGGAAGGCTGAGGTGGAAGGATAGTTGGATCCCAGCAGGTTGATGCTGGGGTGGCTGTGAGTGTGCCACTGCACTCCAGCCTGGGCAACGGAGTGAGACTCCAACTCAAAAAAAAAAAAAAAAAAAAAAGAAAACAGCATAATCTAAATGCTATAATTTTTGTTTTGTCATGTGGCTTTAATTACATATTAAATTAAACATGATTTGCTAGTATTTATTGTACTATTCTGTTGAATACCAGTATATATAGATAATTAAGTGCCTGTTAATAACTTTTTTAAAATCAATAACTTGAAGAAAATGGGTCTCCATATAGCCAACACTGGAGTTTGAATTTTATTTGAACTGATTGGCTTCAGTTTCATCTACTCATTATTATCTTAAATTGATTTTAGATATGAGCAGAGTTTAGAGGGAGCCAGAGTATATTTAACATTTTTGTAATTTGATTATTATAAACAGTTCTTATAATCTGGTCACAAGAAGATAGTGTCCCTTTTCATAATCTTATTTTAGCCAAGCTACCCACAAGGAGAAAACACATTTATAATAATTTAGTAGCTAAAAAAAACTCTGAATTGCCAAAAGAAGGATTAGAGAGCATAAAATTGAAGAGAACTGATTTCACTGGTAAACTACTATAAGCTGTTTTCATACTGTGTGTGTTTGTTTTCCAAACATTTCAAATTAGCACATTAAAAAAAAAATCAAGAATCTGTGTTGAAAAACTTCAAATTGTGAAGACAGATCAGAATAGCCTATTTCCTCCCTATAATCAGCCTCTCATATTTTTAGTTTCCCAGTACTCGGGTAAGGAAAAATACAAGATCACAGGAGGTCGATGGTCATGATATTTGAGCTTGGAGTGGGGGAAGTAACTATAAAAAAAAAGAAAAGTCTGTAAATTTTCAGGTGTTGGTTATTAGGTAACTGTTTCCACGATGATCTGGAATCTCCATCTGAATATAAAAGGACGTTAGTCCAAATTTCAGTGCCCAAAGCACCAAGGATGAAAAGACAAAACACGCCAGGCTCGGTGGTTCAGCCTGTAATCCCGCGCCTTTGGGAGGCTGAGGTGAGTGGATTGCCTGAGCCCGCGGGTTCGAGACCCACCTGGGCAGCGAGACCTCATCTCTACAATCAATCAAAAAATCAGCCGGGCGTGGTAGCGCATGCCTGTAATTCCAGCTACTTGGAAGGTTGAGGAGGAAGGATCGCCGGGGCCCAGCAGGTCGAGGCTGCGGTGGCCGGGAGCGGCCACTGCACTCCAGTCTGGGCGACAGAGTGAGACTCCAACTCAAAAAAAAAAAAAAAAAAAAGAAAGAAAAGACAAAACACGTCAATTTCACAAGCCGTTCTATGCTGTTGTCATTGTGAAGGTGACGGTTTGTTCTTGAGTTACACTTAATAAAGAAGAATTTAAAATCAATACCTTTCTGCAGCCTACGGTTACCTGGGTTACACTCCCTGCACATGCATAAAAGGCAGCACGGGGTGTGTGTGTGTGAAGTAGGTGGAGGGTGGGAGGAGAGTGTGGGATGAATAGTTCTAATACCAATTTTACAGCATCTCTTTATGACAATAATTGTTCTTATTGGGTTTAGCAACTCCCAGTTGGATCAGCTTAAATTTAATTTATATCAGAATTGCAGGATTCAGAAGGGAGAATCAAGTCCCCGTGGATCATAAAAATTGGGTGCTAGGAAGTCAATGTGTTTTAGGAAATACGATGTAAAAGAACCATGCTTTGTGTTTTGGGAAAAGGTATGGTCTCATAGTCAATGACCTGAAGGCACAGATACTATGTAAACTTGCTGAGAACTGTGGTCTTTCCCCTTGCATTTAAAAAAATGTTTTAAAATTTAACTTTTAATTTTGAGTTACTTTAGATTCATGTAGTTGTAAGGAAAAAGACAGGGAGACTCTCTGTACCCTTTACCCATTCTCCTTCAATGGCAATATCTAGCAAAACTGTAACATGACATCACAACTAAGATACTGACATTGACATAGTCAAGATACAGGACATTGCTGGCCCATGGACAGTGGCTCCTGCCTGTATTCCCAGTACTTTGGAAGACTGAGGTAGGAGGATTGCTTGAGTCCGTAGTTGGAGACTGGTCTAAGCAGCATAGTGAGACTTTATCTCTACTAAAAAAAAAAAATTAGTTGGGCAAAGTGACGTGAGCCTGTAGTTCCAGCTGCTCAGGAAGCTGAGATGGAAGGATCCCCTAAGCCCAGCAGGTTGAGGCTGTGGTGAGCCATGATTGTGCCACTGCATTCCAGCCCTGATGATAGAGTGAGACCCCAACTAAAAAAAAAAAAAAAAAAAGATACAGGACATTTCTATCACCACCAACATTCCTTACTTGCTGTTTATTTGTTTATTTATTTAGACAAAGTCTTACTCTTACCCAGGTAGGAGGGCAGTAATACAATTATGGTTCACCACAACCTCAACCTTGCAGGCTCAGGAGATCCTTCTGCCTCATCCTCCCAAGTAGCTGGGACTACAGGCTCATGTCACCATGCCTTGCTTATTTAAAAAAATTTTTTTTTGAGTTGGAGTCTCACTCTGTTGTCCAGACTGGAGCGAAGTGACGCATTCACAGCCACCACAGCCTCGACCTACTGGGCTCAGGTGATCCTTCCACCTCAGTCTTCCAAGTAGCTGGAACTATAGGCACGCACCACCACATCTGGCAATTTTTTTGATTTATTGTAGAGATGAGGTCTCGCCAAGTTGCCCAGGCTGGTCTTGAACCTGTGGGCTCAGGCAACCCTCTCACCTCAGCCTCCCAAAGTGCTGGGATTATAGGTATAAACCACCGCACCCGACCTTTTAAACTCCTGGGCTCAAGCAATCCCACCATTCCCGCCTCTCAAAGTGCTGGGAATACAGGACTGAGCCACCACACCCAGCATGCTGCTTTTTATTTCCACACTCACTTCCCTTCTCCCTCAGTCCTTCCCTGACCTCTGACAACGAATCCGTTCTCCATTTCTGTAGTTGAATCATCTCAAGAATGTTATATGAACGGAATCAGTATGTAACCTTTTGGAGTTGACTTCCCCCACCCCCCACTAAGTTACATTATCTGGAGCTGCATCCAAGTTGTGGCATATATCAAAGGTCCATGCTTTTTAATTTTTTTTTTTTTTTTGAGTTGGAGTCTCACTCCGTCACCCAGGCTGTAATACAGTGGCATGCTCACGGCCACCGCAGCCTCGACCTGTTGGACTCAGGTGTTTCTTCCAAGAAGTTGGAACTACAGGTGCATATGACCATACCCAGCTAATTTTTCTAGATTTATTGTAGTGATGAGGTCTCACCAAGTTGCCCAAGCTGGTTTCTAACCCCTGGGCTCAGACAATCCTCTCACCTCGGCCTCCCAAAGTGCTGGGAATAGGTGTGAGCCACTGTGCCTGACCCATGCTTTTTACTTTTAAAGTAATATTCTACAGTATGGATGTACCAAAGTTTTTGTTTAATCATTCATCCAGTGAAAGATAACTGGGTTGTCTCCAGTTTGGTGCTATAATGGATGAAGCTGCTATGAACATTCATGTATAAGTTTTTGTGTGAACATTCATCTTCTTTCTATGGGATGAGTGCCTGGGAGTACAGTTGCTGGGTTGTGTAATAGTTTCATGTTTAGCCTTTTAAGAAACTGCCAATCAGGTGCGATGGCTCATGTCTATAATCTCAGCAGTTTGGGAGGCTGAGGTGAGAGGATTGCCAGAGCTCAGGGGTTCGAGTCCAGCCCAGGCAACTTGATGAGACCTCATTTCTACAATAAATCAAAAAATTAGCCAGGTATGGTGGTGCACACCTGTAGTCCCAGCTACTTGGAAGGCTGAGGCGCAAGGATCACCTGAGCCCAGCAGGTCGAGGCTGCGGTGCGGTGGCTGTAAGCGTGCCACTGCACTCCAGCCTGGGTGACAGAGTGAGACTCCTACTCAAAAAAAAAAGGAATTGCCAAACTGCTTCTAGAAAGACTGTGCCATTTTACATTCTCAACAGTAATCTGTGGGTGATACAGTTTCTCCACATCCTTTCTAGTATTTAGTGTCACTGCTTTTTTTGTTGTTGTTTCAGTTTTCGTTTTAAGAGGTAAAGTTTCTCTCTGTCATCTAGTTGGACTGCAGTAATGTGATCATAGCTCACTGCAGCCTCAAACTCCTGGACTCAAGGGATCCTTCCACCTTGGCCTGAAAGGGCTAGGATTGCAGGTATGAGCCACCACACCCAGTCTTATGTCACTATGTTTTATTGTTGCCATTCTGATAGGTGTGTAGTGATACCTCATTATGGTTTTAATTTGCAATTTCCTGATTGTTAATCTTGTTGAACATCTTTTCATGTGCATATTATCACCATCAGAAAAGTTGCCTCATGTCTTTCGCCTATTTCTTTTTTTTTTTGAGTTGGAGTCTGCAGTGGCACATGCACGGCCACCACAGCCTTGACCTGCTGGGCTCTGGTGATCCTTCTACCTCAGCCTTCCAAGTAGTTGGAACTACACGCACGTGCCTGGCTAATTTTTTGACTTATTGTAGAGATGAGGGCTCGCCAAGTTGCTCAGGCTGGTCTCGAACTAGTGGGCTCAGGTAATACTCTCACCTCGGCCTCCCAAAGTACTGGGATTATAGGCCTGAGCCACCACACCTGGCCCTTGCCTATTTCTTAGTTTTTCATTTATTTTTTTACTGGTGAGTTTTGAGAGTTCTTTTTTATATTCTAGATACTAGTCTGAAAATATTGGTTTGTAGTTTTCATTTTTTGTACTGGTTTCAGGTAATATTAACATTATGAAATGAATTGGGAAGGATTCATTGATCTTTTATTTTCTGGAAGAGATTGTGTAGAATCAGTGTTAATCCTTCTTTAAATATTTGGTAGAATTCTTCAGTGAAACTATTTGGGTTTTGAGATTTCTTTTAATGAGAACTCTAAAATTAAAGAATTTAATTTCCTTAATAATTATGGGGCAATTCAAATAAACTATTTCATATAGAGTAAGTTTTGGTAGTTTTTTTAATTAATTTTTTTAAAGGAATTGGTCCATTGAAGATCAAATTTATGTGTGTAGAGATGTGTGTAGGATTCCTTGTTATCCCTTTGATGTCTGCAGTGTCTGTAGTGATAGCCTCTATTTCTTTTTTTTTGAGTCAGAGTTTTGCTCTGTTGCTCAGACTGGAGTACAGTGGCACTTTCACGGCCACTGCACACTTGACCTGCTGTGCTCAGGTGATCCTTCTGCCTCAGTCTACCAGGTAGCTGGAACTATAGGCATGTGCCACCATGCCTGGCTAATTCTTTTTTTTTTTTTTTTTTGGCTAATTCTTTTTTTTTTTTGGTGAGAGATGAGGTCTTACCAAGTTGCCCAGGCTGGTTTTGAACCCATGGGCTAGGGCAATCCTCTCATCTCGGCCTCCCAAAGTGCTGGGGTTATAGTCGTGAGCCACTGGGCCTGGTCGATATCCCCTATTTCTGATATTGGCAATTTGGTGATTTGTAGAAGTTTTGTCAGTTTCATATTTTATTCAGTTTTACAAAAGAATAGCTTTTTGTTTAATTGTTTCATTAATTTTTTTCCTTCCTCCCTTCCTTCCCTCCTCCCTCTGTCTTCCACTCCTTCCCCTCCTTCCTTTCCTCCTTTCCTTCTTTCTTCTCACTCTATGGCCCAGGCTGGAGTGCAGTGGCACAATCCTTGCTCTCTGTAGTTTTGACTTCCTGGGTTCAGGTGATCCTTCCACCTCAGCCTCCCGAGTAGCTGATACTACAGGCACACATCACTATGCCTGGCTAATTTTTTGTAGAAATGTGGTCTTGTTGTGTTGTCCGTGCTGGTATCAAACTTTTGGGCTCAAACAATCCTCCTGCTTCCGTCTCCCAAAGACCTGGGATTACAAGCATGAGCCACCATGCCCAGCTGTTTCATTGATTTTTCTATATTGTTTTTCTCTTTCCAATGTCATTAACATCTGCTTTTATTTTTACTTGTTTCTTTCTTTTTTTTTTTGAGTTGGAATCTCACTCTATCGCCCAGGCTGGAGTGCAGTGGCCGCTCCCGGCCACCGCAGCCTCAACCTGCTGGGCTCCGGTGATCCTTCCGCCTCAGCCTTCCAAGTAGCCAGAATTACAGGCATGTGCTACCACGCCCTGCTGATTTTTTGATTTTATTGTAGAGATGAGGTCTCACTGCCCAGGTGGGTCTCGAACCCGTGGGCTCAGGCAATCCACTCACCTCAGCCTCCCAAAGGCGCGGGATTACAGGCTGAGCCACCGAGCCCGGCTTGCTTTTATTTTTAAATAGAAGATTTATTTCCTTCTGCTTCCTTTGGATTTATTTTGCCCTTCTTTTTTATTGATTTGAGAATCTTCCTCTTTTCTAATGTATGAATTTTATGCTATAGATTTCCCACTCAGTACTGATTTTACTGTGTACCACATATTTTTGATATGTCGTATATTCATTCTGTTCAAAGAATTTAAAAAATTTTCCTTTGATACTCCGCCTATGATCCATAGACTACTTAGAAGTGTGTTATTCTGTTTCCGTTTGGAGATTTTCCAGTTACCTTTCTATTATTATTTTGATTTTGATTCCATTGGGGTTGGAGAACATACTATGCATGATTTCAATTCTTTTAAGTCTGTAGAAACCTGTTTTATGGTTCAGGTATGTTCTATCTTGATGTATATTCCACGGACACTTGGGAAGAATGTCCATCTTTTTGATGTTGAGTAAAATGTTCTAAAAATGTTGGTTAGATTTTGTTGGTGGTGAGTTCTTTAATATCCCAGTTAATTTTTTGTCTGGATGTGCTGAGAGAATGGTCTTGAAGTCTCCAACGATCATTGCAAATTTGTCTATTTTCCTTTCAATTCTATCAGTTTTTGCTTTACCTATTTTCCAGCTTTGCTGTTTTGTGTGTTCACATTGAGGGCTATTTTTTCTTTTTGGTGGATTACATTTTTATCATTATAGTGTTGTCTAGAGCATGAGTGGCTCCATCTTTATGTTTGCAATTTTGAGTTCATGTGTGCAGCGTACTGCTAAGCGTGCTGTGACACTTCCTTGTTTTGATGTTTTAATGGAAAACATGTTTTGGTGAAAGACGTCAAAAACATGTTGACAAACTGATGGAATAAACACGTTTTGTGTGAAAAACATGGGGGGGAACGCCTAGAAGTTGTTTATATGAAAACCTCTATAAAAAGAGTGCCAAGCCCCGACCACATCACTGCACTCTTCATTCTCCTGAAACGCTGTCCAATGAAACATTTGGAACCTTGCAGAGCCGGTCCAGGGCTATTGCATACCGGATGACCTCACTCCCTAGCAACAAGGGACACTGACGAAGAATCCCAAGCTATGAACCTATAACCACGTCGGTTGGTGACGTTCTCTGGATTGGTCGGGACCTTAGGATGTTAGTGTGATAGTGTGAATAAAGCATTGTTAAACTGCATCCGTGAGTCCTTGATTTATTGACACCCATTTGTCTGTCACTTGTGACACATGTCCCTCTTCTTGTCTGATTATTATTATTTTTTTTTGCTATGAAGTGCCCTTTACATTATTTTAAGCTGGGTGTGGTGACTCATGCCTGTCATCCCAGCACTTTGGGAGGAGGAGGCGAGAGGATTCCTTGAACGCATGGGTTCGAGACCAGCCTGGGCAACATGGCAAGACATTGTCCCTACAATAAATCAAAAAATTAGCTGTGCGTGGTGGTGCACACCTGTGGTTTCAGCTACCTGAAAGACTGAGGTGGAAGGATTGCCCAGCAGGTTGAGGCTGTGGTGGGTGTGAGCATGTTGCTGCACTCCAGCCTAGGTGGAAGAGTAAGACTCTGACTCAGAAAAAAAAGAATTATTTTAGCTTAGTCACTTCTGCTTCCTTTTGATTAATGCTTATATGATATATCTTTTTCTATTCTTTTACTTTCAAGCTATCTATTCTTATAGGTAGGATATAGTTTGGTCATGTTTTCTTAATCCACTTTGAAAATTACTGTCTTTTAATTAAAGTATTTAGACCAATTATATTTAATATAATTATTAATACACTAGGACTTAAATATGACTTTTTTTTTTGGTCCATATGCTCTGGTTTTTGTTTATCTACTTTTCTTCTTTTTTTTCCTCTATCACAAGAACATCAAATAAAAACAAAATTTTTATAGAGTTGAGATTTCACTACGTTTCCCAGGCTGGTCTTGAACTCCTGGGCTCAAGTAGTCCTCCTGCCTCAGCCTCCAAAAGTGCTGGGATTACAGGCATGAGCCACCATGCCTGGTCTTATTTTTCTTTTCTTTGTCATCCTTGGGATTAATTGAACAATTTTTAAGAATTCTACTTTTTTTTTTTTTTGAGTCAAAGTCTCACTCTGTCCCCAAGGCTGGAGGGCAGTGGCACGCTTACAGCTACCACAGCCTCAACCTGTTGGGCTTAGGCATTCCTTCCACCTCAGCCTTCCAAGTAGCTGGAACTATAGGCGTGTACCACCATGCCTGGCTAATTTTTTGGTTTGTTGTAGAGAGGAGGTCTCGCCATGTTGCCCAAGCTTGTCTCCAACTCCCTGGCTTAGACAATCTTCTCACATCTACCTCCCAAAATGCTGGGATTATAGAGGTGAGCCACCATGCCTAACTGATTTATCTATAGTATTTTTGTATTTCTCTGTGTAGTCCTCTGTGAAGAAAGTAATGTTACATATGATGGGACCTCCAATAAATCAGAATTATTTTTTGTAGTACAAACTTCTCCTGCTAGGTAATTGTTCTACAAACCCATTGGCATCTGTGTGCCAGTTAGTGTTGTCGTTAGAGACTGTTCAGCTTCAATGAATTTGTTTTTGAAGATTATTTCAATGTGTTTGCCCATTTCATGATTTACGAGCATACCCGTCCACATTGTAGTGCATATACAGCAATTTTTGATCAAAAACTGCATGACTCTTGGGTCCTATCTTCTCTACTCAACCAGTCTCACCCATAGCACCTTTTTTTGTTTCCCAGATGAAAACATTCCTCAAAGGACCTTTTGCTGATGTGGAAGAGATAAAACAAAAAATGGCAGAATCATTAAAGTCATAAAAAGTGGCTGAATTCAAAAACTGTTTTGAGCAGTGGAAAAGGCATCTCGATAACTATATTGCATCAAAGAATGCTTTGAAGGTGATCGATGTTTAAAAATGCAAAAATAAATACACAATTTTTAATAAATTCCAGGCTTCTGGGGGGTCCTGCTCGTATATGGAACTTATCTTAGTCTACTGATGTCATCCTTTGGCTAGTTTCAGTGAAGCATAGAAATCTTTTTTTTTTTTTTTGAGTTGAAGTCTCACTCTGTCGCCCAGACTGGAGTGCAGTGGCCGCTCCCTGCCACTGCAGCCTCGACCTGCTGGGCTCCGGCGATCCTTCCGCCTCAGCCTTCCTAGTAGCCGGAATTACAGGCATGCGCTACCACGCCCGGCTGATTTTTTGATTTATTGTAGAGATGAGGTCTCGCTGCCCAGGCGGGTCTCGAACCCGCGGGCTCAGGCAATCCACTCACCTCAGCCTCCCAAAGGTGCGGGATTACAGGCTGAGCCACTGAGCCCGGCTGAAGTATAGAAATCTTACTCTCCTTTATGTTTGGAACCACATCGGGTATGGCATCACATGCCTGTAGTAATAACAAAATAATAAAAATAATTTCCTTTAAGCTTTAAACATAATTTAGATAACTCAAGAGGACAAGAGCAGTTGATTGTATTGATCCATATATTTTCTTTCTTCCTTCCTCTCTTTCTTTCTTCTTTCCTTTCTTTTTTTTTTTTTCTTTCTGATATTCCAAGACTCTTTCTTATTGCTTTCTTTATCTTTAGAGAATTTCTTTTAGCCATTCTTTAGGATAAACCTGCTGCCAGTAAATTCTCTGAGTTTTTCTTCATCTGAGAAAGTTTGATACCTCCTTCATTTTTTTTTTAGTTGGAGTCTCACTCTGTCACCCAGGCTGGAGTGCAGTGACATGCTCACGGCCACTGCAGCCTCAACCTGCTTGATCCTTTCACCTCAGCCTTCCAAGTAGCTGGAACTACAGGCACGTGCCACTATGTCTGGCTAATTTTTTTTTTTTTTTTAATGTACTGTAGAGATGAGATCTTGTCAAGTTGCCCAGGCTGGTCTCGAAGCTGCGGGTTCAGGCAATCCTCTCGCCTTGGCCTCCCAAAGTGCTGGGATTATAGGCGTGAGCCACCATGCCCAGTCACCTCCTTCATTCTTAAAATGTACCTTCCCTGATTATATAATTCTGGAAAACTAGTTCTTTCCTCCCATCACTTGAAAAATTGTGTGCTATTTCATTCTAATTTTATGGTTTCTTATAAGACTTTAATGTCATTCAAATGGTTTAATCCTATAGAGAAGGGGCTTTTCTCTCTCTCTTTTTTTTTTGAGTTGGAGTCTCACTCTGTCACCCAGATTGGAGTGCAGTGGCCGCTCCCGGCAACCGCAGCCTCAACCTGCCGGCCTCTGGCGATCCTTCCGCCTCAGCCTTGCAAGTAGCTGGAACTACAGGCGCGCACTACCACGCCCGGCTAATTTTTTGATTAGGTCTAATTTTTTGATTGGAGATGAGGTCTTGCTAAGTTGCCCAGGCGGGTCTCGAACCCACGGGCTCAGGCAATCCACTCACCTCAGCCTCTCAAAGTGTGGGATTACAGGTCTTGCCACCGAGCCTGGCCTCTCTCTTATTTTTATAACGGACTTTATATTTTTCAAAATATTTATTTATTTTTGAGTTAGGGGTCTTACTCTGTCACCCAGGCTGGAGTGTCGTGATCATGGCTCACTGCAAAATACCTCCTGGGCTCAGCCAATCCTTTTTCTTCAGCCTCCCGAGTAATTGGGACTACAGGCACATGTCATTATGTGTGGCTAATTCTTTGTTTTTGTTTTTGTTTTTTTGTAGAGACAAAGTCTTGCTATGTTGTCCAGGCTGGCCTCGAAGCCCTGGGCTCAAGCAGTTCTCTTGCCTCTGCCTCCCAAAGTGCTGGGATTGCAATAGACTTTACTCTTTTAGAGAAGTCGTAGGTTCTCAGCAAAATTAAGCAGAAAGTACAAAGTTCTCATATTTTTCCTGTTTTCATCTATCTTTATATACCCTCACAGCCTTTCTATTAACATTGAGCACCAGAGTGGTATATTTGGAACATCTCTTGTTTTTAAGATTTTTTGTCTTTAATTTTCAAAAGTTTGACAATTTATGAATCTTGGTGTGGGATTTTTTTTGGTTTATACTAGCTGAAATTTGCTCAGTTTCTTGAATCTGTCAGCTTATATTTTTTCTTAGATTTGAGAAATTGTTAGCTATTTTTTCTTTTCTTTTCTTTCTTTTTTTTTTTTTTTTTTGAGTGGGAGTCTCATTCTGTTGCCCAGGCTGGAGTACAGTGGTATGCTCATGGCCATTGCAGCCTCTACCTGCTGGGCTCAGGCAATTCTTCTGCCTCAGCCTTCCAAGCAGCTGGAACCACAGACATGTGCCACCATGCCTAGATAATTATTTTGATTTATTGTAGAGACAAGTCTTTCCAAGTTGTCCAGGCTAGAGTCCAGCTAGAGTCCAGCTCCAACAAGAGAGTCAGGGCCTGACTGGGGAGAATCGGGAAGCGGCGAAAAAGAAAAGACAAGACAACAGGAATGCTCTTCCTGGGGAGAGCTCAAAACTGCCAATTTTTATTCAATTCTTACAAGCTTATATAGTTTTTTACTGACCCCTCTACCTACAAAATGTATCCATGTTACACATTAAATGTTTACATCATGTTCTTTTCTTTTGTTTATGGTGAAGTTGACCTTTACAAGTTTCATTTTGTTTCTTCCTGCTACCAGGTGGTGTAACAAAATACCAGCTGCCAATTTATCAGCCACCACCTGTGACCCCTAGGTCACCTGAATCTCTTCCCTTCACTATTCTATTTCTTTTCCTTTACTAATCTATTTTCTTAATTCTACCCTTATATATACTTTTAGTGGCAATATATTGACTTGTTTTTTCTTCTATATAACCACCCTTATCTTACCTACTACGAATTCTTAATACTAAAACTTTAACTTTCTTAATTCTAATTGCCTTATCTATATTACTTGCTATTTTCTTATCACCTATTTTACATTTTATATTTCTAAATGAAACATGTCTAAATCTACACTTATATATGAAACTAATCTTACTTCTAATCCTAAATATATTTAATTTTAAATCTACGTTAAGTGTATATAATTTTAAGTTTACCTTAAAACTTAATTATTTCCTATTCCTTATATTTAACTAATACCTACATCTATAATAAACATTTATCTTTTAATTATAACTCTTATCTATTTAATTCTAACCCTTACTTTAATTTTAACCTTCTTTCTAATTAAACTATAATATTTCTTAAATCAAAAGGCATGTCTGTGACTTGTTTTTCCCAAAAACACCTGTTTGTAGAGATACTCTGTCTCAGTTTCTCACTCCCTCATCAATCACAACTGTCAATGTTGTTACTTATAAAGGGTGTGAGGAAGTACTTGTTTTTCCTTTTTAGCTAAAGGTTGCAAAATTTGCATTTCCTTGTCCCTTCAGGGGGGAAATTTTTTGCTGTTGAGCCCTTTTTACATTTTTATACATAGGTTTATTGCTAATTCCACATCCTTGCACATTCTAAGGGGCACCCTTTTTGCTGCAATCTCAACTCCATTATGCCTATGTATAATTTTTGCTGTCAAATGCCATCATCCATTTGCACATCTATTATCTCAATTAAAGAGGGAATATTCTCAAGCCTATGCAAGCAAACCTTCAAAGTTAGGGAAGGTTCGTCAACAGGATCCATGGGGCTTTGCCTCCGTCATGGCCGCATTTTACTGGAGGCTTGCTCCCAGCCGGTGTTTTTCCTGTTTTCAGGTCCCTTTTATCTTACTTTTACTAGTGATTGTGGCTCCCGGCAGGTCTCAAATCCCTGGATTCAGGCAATTCTCTTGCCTCTGCCTCCCAAAGTGCTGGAACTACAGGAGTGAGCCACCACATCTGGCTTAGCTATTATTTCTTTAAGTACTTTTTCAGCCTTGCCCTCTTTTTTTTTCTCCTCCAGGATTGTGATGACAATAATTTTGGGACTTTTGTTATAGATTCACAGATGTCTGAGGATCTGTTCATTTTTTTTGCTCTATTTTTTTCTATTGTTCTTTCTCCCCTATGTTCTATTTTCTATTCTCTCTGTTGTACAGATTAATTTCTAGTGTTTTATTTTTATTTACTGATTGCTTCCTCTGTTCCCTTCATTCTGCTGTTGCATTCACTTAGTGAGCTTTGTATTTTTTAATTCTCAAATTTTCATTTGGCTTTTCTTCATATTCTTTATTATCATTTGTTTCTTTGCTGAGACTTTTAATTTCTTTGCAGAGATTTAAAAAAAATGTATTGCAGCCGGGCTTGGTGGCTCAGCCTGTAATCCTGCACCTTTGGGAGGCAGAGATGAGTAGATTGCCTGAGTCCGCGGGTTCGAGACCTGCCTGGGCAACTTGGTGAGATCTCATCTCTACAATAAATCAAAAATTAGCCGGGCATGGTAGCACACGCCTGTAGTTCCAGCTACTTGGAAGGTTGAGGCGGAAGGATCCCCAGAGCCCAGCAGGTCGAGGCTGCGGTGGCCGGGAGCAGCCACTGCACTCCAGTCTGGGCGACAGAGTGAGACTCCAACTCAAAGAAAAAATAAAATAAAATAAAATAAAAAATGTGTTTCAAACATGCTCATAATTTCTCATTGAAACATTTTTGTGATAATTAAAATCTTTGTTAATTTTATTTTCTATGACTTCTTTTTCTCCCATTCAGCTTGAGGTCTTCCTGGTGATGAATGGTTTCCAGTAGAAACCTGGACATTTTGAATATTATGTTACGAGACTCTGGATTTTATGTAAACCTCTGTTTTAGCTGGCTTTCCCTGATAACACTCCAGCAGGGTAAGGGAGGACACCACCTTGTTACTGCCAGGTGGATTTGAAAATTCTGGCTGCCAACTCGGCCTCTGATAAGACCTTCCTCACTGGGAGGAATATTAGTACCTATCAGAGGCTCAGGTAAGCTGGAGACTGCTGAACTTCCAGGTGTAAGAGTAGCTAATCAAAGCAAAAAACCAATGTGAAAGTAACACTGTTTTATCACTTACTGTGATAGTATATGCAAGAGGTTTTTTAAAAAATTATTATTATTATTATTATTTGCAGTTGGAGTCTCACTCTGTCGCCCAGACTGGAGTGCAGTGGCTGCTCCCGTCCACCGCAGCCTTGACCTGCTGTGTGCTCCAGCGATCCTTCCGCCTCAGCCTTCCAAGTAGCTGGAACTACAGGCGCACCCTACCACGCCCGGCTAATAAAATTATTTTTTTTAAGAGACAAGCTCTTACTCTGTCGCCCAGGCTGTAGTGCAGTGGCATAACCATATCTCACTGTAGCCTCGACCACATGGGTTCAGGCAATCCTCCTGCTTTAGCCTCTCAAGTAGCTGTAATTACAGGTGTACATCACCATGCCTGGCTAAGTTTTTTATTTTTTTCTCTTTTTAAAATTTAATTTTTTATTTTATTTTATTTTTATTTTTTAGTTGGAGTCTCACTCTCTTGCCCAGGCTGTAGTGCAGTGGCATGTGCACGGCCACCGCATCCTCGACCAGCTGGGCTCACCTCAGCCTTCCAAGTAGCTGGAACTACAGGCACGCACCACCACACCTGGCTAATTTTTTGATTCTTATTGTAGAGATGAGGTCTCTCCAAGTTGCCCAGGTTGATCTTGAACCCAGGGACTCAGGTAATCCTCTCATCTCGGCTGGGTTATAGGTGTGAGCCACTGCACCCGGCGTTTTCTTCATTTTCATTTTTATTTTTTTAGAGATAAAGTCTCACTATGTTCTCCAGGCTGGTATAAAACCCCTGGGCTTCAAGCATTGCCTCTGCCTTTGCCTCTCAAGGTGCTGGGATTATAGGTGTGAACCACTGTGTCCGGCTTACGCACGCACTTTTTTGTTTTTGAATCAATGTCTCCATCCTGTCGCCCATGCTGGAGTGCAGTGATGTGATCCTAGCTCACCATAGCCTCCGTTTCCTGAGCTCAGGTGATTCTTCTGCCTCAGCTTCCCGGGTAGCTGGGACTACAGGCGCGTGCCACCATGACCAGCTAAGGTTTTTTGTAGAGACGAGGTCTGGCTATATTATCTAGGCTGGGCTCGAACTCGTGGGCTCAAGCAATTCTTCCACCCAAAGGCTCCCAAAGTGCTGGGATTACAGGTGTGGGCCACCTCACCCGGCTATAAACACACCTTTAAAATATATTCTTTTAGGTATATATTTATTTCATAAATTGTGGGTACAAAATACATAAACCATGCATTTATGAGAAGATACCATTTATTTAAAACCATATTCAGCTAATATGGGATTTTAAATTTCATTTGTTAGCAGCAGCCTGAAAGGAGTGAGAAGCAGTGTAAAGCAAGATTTAAGGGTTTGAGAGAGGATGGGATTCAGGATGTCAAACATATATAATCCATTATTCCTCAATTTGGCTCTCGGTGTCTTCTGATAAGTTAATTGGGCCACTGGCTGCTCACTTCTTCCCTAGGGACTGCTAAATTCTTTCAATACAAGCATGTATTCCAATGTTGGCAGGAGACTCTCTGTCTTAGGAGCAGCTGAAACAGTAGCAATGAATCATGCAGCCTCTAAGTAATTTTTTTTTTTTTCTCCCAGAGATGAGGCATGGAGCCAATGCTTAACTAAATACTCTGCTTTGTTTTTGTTTTTGTCTTGAATTGCATCTCCTTTGGAAATGGAAGGAGAAGATGAAATTTGAGATACAGATGAAATAATCTAGGTTTATGAGCTTTCTTCTCTCCTCAGTGGACAGGAAAATAGGGAATGAGGACAACTTATTTCATTTTGGATGTTTTATTTTATCTGTTAGATCAAACAAATGGCCTCCCCCAATGCATGCATTCTCCATGTGTTTGATGAGATTAGATGAAAAGAATAATACATGCCCAGTATCTCTAAAGAGAGAGAGAGTTCGCACAACACCTGTCCAACATCTTTAGGGGTATGGAATGCCCATTTGCAGAGTAAAACTCACCCACAATTAAGAATGCCATGAAGGAGCAGGGAACGGTGTGTTAAAACAACTTTTGACTTTTAGGGGGTGGGAGTCACACTAGCTCTTTGAAAAAAGGGGAGAATATTTTATTCTTTAATTTTTTTTCTTTATTATTTTTTTAAAACAGCTTTATCAAGGTATATTTGATATACAAAATACTGTACATATTTCATGTGTATGATTTTATTGGTCTGGACATGTGCAAACACTCGTGATGCCATCACAAGATGCACATTATGATAGACATTATACTGTATAACAAATCTCTAGAATGTATTCATCAAACATAACTGAAACTTTATACCTATTGAACAAGTCCTCAGTGAAATGGGGGGATATTTAAAAAATATATGGGACAAAACAAAGATTAAAAATCCCATAGGATTTCTTGAAACAATGTAAAACCTAATGTATTTTTTTTTAGCACCTCCCATGCATTGGGCCTTGTGCCAGATAGTTTACATTCTTTCCTTTCCTTCCCCTCCCTTTCTTCTTTCTTTCTTTGTCTCTCTCGCTCTCTTTCTCCCTCCCTCCCTTCCTTTCTCTCTCTCTCTCTCTTTCTCTCTCTTTCTTTCAAGACAGGGGTTGAAAGAACGCCTGCTATGTTGCCCCAGGCTGCTCTTGAACTCTTGGCTTGAAGCGTTCCTCCCTCCTAGGTCTCCCAAAACTTTGGGATTATAGGAATAAGTCACCATGCTTGGCCTCAGTTTACACTCATTAATTCATTTAGCTCTCCTGAAACAAATTAAAACAAAATTGAGACTGTATTGTTATCTTCATGTCTTGAGGCTGAAATGCTGTGACTTGACTATAGTCATGAGGCAAGACATGAGAGAGACAGTGCAGTGTTTGTGATTCCAGGGCCCACGCTTCTCCATGGTCCCCTTATATTCTTTATAAGGCCTTAATCACAGCCAACAAGACTAGCGAATCCTCTTGCTTCTAATATTCAAGATAATCACGGTCATTTAAATATAAATAAATTCCGTATACACATATGAAAGCTATTATGTCTTTTAACAAGAATTACTAACTTTAAAGAATAATCAAAACTATTCTTCTACTTGGGCTTACTATCATATCCTATTAAAGCTAAATCACTGCAGGTTGCTAAATATGACATTAATGTAGAAATAATTTTATGGCGTTTATCTTTAATTGGAGTAACTGGATTGTTTGTGTAAAGGAGGATAATCATGTCACAACTCTTATGCAACACAGCTAGTAGGTAGCAAATGACATTGTGGTTTTGATTAGCACCATTTGAGATTCCTGTGAAGAAGGTTGCCTAAGGTCGCAGAACTATTCAGAGCTAGAAATACAGCACAGTAATCTCTATTTCTAGCCCAACGATTCACTTAGTTAAAACAACGCTTATGTTATTTATAACGCAATGTCATCAGTCACAAATCTGGTTAAGAAAGATAGGAGTAAAAATTAGTTGTTAGGAGAAACAATCATTTATGTAATAAATGTCAAACCAATCTTTCTTTTCAAAAGAATTGCATAATATCATCTATTCATTTCTTAGAAGATAGATCTTACAGGTTTAGGAAAAGAATATAACTATTCTTGATTATCAGTTGTCCTATTTGAAATATAGATATTGCATTTAGAGTTTATTATGTAAAAGTCTGAGGATGTCTCATGGAATTAGATGCCAGAGAATTAGATTATTAGTAATTATATGCAGTACTCCATGATAATGTGTAACCCCCGTGATGCATGGTGTTGTTTTATGTTTTAATCTGGGTGTTCAACACTGGTACTTTAATTCAGACTCTGTCTTTACTTTTTCAGAATTTTTATAATGGTTTATAGAAATTATGACGCCCTCTAAGTTTTTCTCGCTTTATTGACTTATTTAATGAATGATTTTCTAATCAATCTCTTCTTTCTAACTTGCCTTTGTTTCAAGTCTCTACAAACAACACTGAGAATTCACCATTTTGAGTTTTTCTCTTTGCCTTTAGATTCAGGCTATAATAAAAACTCATTTTATTACTACTTGTTTTGTTTGCTTAACTTATTTTATGGAGAAATGTTTCTACATAAAATATATTTTTAAAATTATGTATGTGTTTATTTAGAGTCAGAGGCTCACTCTGTTGCCCAGGTTAGAGTGCAGTGGCGCAATCATGTCTCTTTGTAGCCTTGACCTCCTGGGATCAGGTGATTCTTCTGCCTCAGCCTCCTGAGTAGTTGGGACTACAGGCATGCACCACCACATCTGGATAATCTTTTTGTAGAAACAAGATCTTGCTATACTGCCCAGGCTGGTCTCAAACTCCTGGACTCCTGCCTTGGCCTCCCAAAGTGCTGGGTTTACCAGGTGTGAGTCACTGTGCCTGGCCACAATATTTTAGAGGTTTTAGTTGTAAAACATTTACTTGTGTGTACTTGCACATTTGATAAGTTTAAGTATTTTAGCACAGAATTGAACACTCCATAAAGCCTCAATAAAAATGCACTGTATTATCATTAGAATCATTAATAGTGTGAGCAGTGCAACATAACTATAGATCAAAGTTACTGTCCTCAATGACAGATCTTAAGATTTAGTTCTGAAGGAGATATGGCACTTAGGAAGAAGATGACACACAAGCCAAGGCTGTGTCCTAGTGTCTCTTATCTCTCATACCTGCTATCCCCTTTGCTTGATATCTAACTGAAAGCTGGAAACTGAAAATAATTGGGAAAGCGACTGTGTAAATGTTAGCTTTTGTCATAATTCCTGATGCCTGGGAAAATTCCAAATCATTCACATAGACTTTGACCAAGAAAACTCTGGGGATCTTCGGGACATTCAATGTCATTTTTTGGAGAGCTGGCAAAATCTCTAGTCAATTTTAGGAAGAGGTCCCCAGAGCATTCTGAATCCCTGAGGCCACTTCAGAGATGAATTGTGTGTCTTGAGAAATTGTCTGGATAACTCTAGGCACAATTTGTGTTTCATACTTAATTCAGAAGGTGCTTCTAACTATCCCCAGGACATAGGCCAGACTGATTTCTGGCCTAGATTTAGGCCAGATCTCTTTGCTCAGGAAAAAACTGGGTTTGCCCTGAATAAATGGTATCCTTTAGAGCATGAGACAATAGCCATTTACTAGCATGTGGGGGTCACTAAGATTTCCTTCGCTTTTTGTGTACCATCCAATGCCACCAATATTTATTCAACACCCTCTAAGTACTGCACTAGATATCTGGTTAAAACACATAAGGTTCTTGTCATTGAATGACCTAACTATTTCAAAGGAATAAGTTTTAAACTGTGTTCATTGCACTTTATATTTCCAAGGAGAAGCCCCAGACCCACTGTAGGGGTTGGTACAATTTTAGAATGGCACCTGGCACATAAAAAATGTTCAATTTTTGTTAGCCTCATGGGCGTATAGTTCAACTGAAGCACTTTTATTTTTATCTTTTTTCAGTTGAAATCTCACTCCATCACCCAGGCTGGAGTGCAGTGACACGCTTATGGCCACCAGAACCTTGACTTGCTGGGCTCAGGTGATCCTTCCACCTCAACCTTCCACAGGCATGCTGCCACACCTGGTTAATTTTTTGATTTTTTGTAGAGACGAGGTCTTGCCATGTTGCCCAGGCTGGTCTCGAACCCATGGGTTCAGACAAACCCCTCTCCTCGGCCTCCCAAAGTGCTGGGATTATAAGTGTGAGCCATTGCGCCCAGCCTATTTGTTTTATATACTTGACATATATTTATATATTGATCTTCTAAGTAATATTTTATTTGGAAAAAGGGTCTTTGGTAAATAAAATTTGAAAAGCTAAAGATCTCAGTCATCTCTTATAGAATCTTGCTCAATAATCATATAAACATTCTATCGAGACCACTCAATTTTATAATATTATAAAGTCTTACTTTTGATTAATTGACAGTCTATAAAAATGAAAATGTTTTACAAATATGTATTTTTTTTTTTTTTACTGAGTTTGGATTGGCACAATTATAGGTAATAAGAAAAAAGAATTATAGCCAGCAGCATAATGACACTTTATATATGTCAAGTCTGTATCCATCTTCATGAACATTATAAAGTAAATCATTTATGGAGTGCCAGGTACTATTCTAAATCATTTTAAATATTTTATGTCACTTTATCTTCATAACCATATTGTGAGGTATATATTATTTTATAGATGAAGTAATACTAAAGACCAGGAACATTATTTAACATGTCCCAATTATATAGCAAGAAAGTGTCGCCGGGCATTGTGGGTCACTCCTGTAAATCCAGCACTTTGGGAGGCAGAGGCAAGAGGATTGCCTGAGCCCAGGGGTTCAAGACAAGCCTGGGCAACTTGGCAAGACCTCAACTATACAATAATAAAAAAAAAATTAGCAGGGTGTGGTGGTATGTGCCTGTAGTTCCAACTACTTGAAAGGCTGAGGCGGAAGGATTCCTGAGCCCTGAAGGTTAAGACTGCAGTAGCCATGAGCATGCCATTGCACTCCAGCCTGGGTTTCAGAGTGAGACACCCTACTCAAAAAAGAAAAAAAACGTGTCAGAGCTTGTATAAAAACACAGGGCCATCTAAACCATAAAGTGCTATCATCCCAGACTTTTTATTTTTTAGCTTGGAAAATATAGTTTATTTAGAAAGTAAATTGGAGACAGGGAGAGAGAAAGAGAGGCGATTTACCTCCCCAAGGTAGAGAGGGGGCTAAAGCTGGGAAACATGGCCACGTGCCCCACCAGAGTTGACCAAATCAATGGCCTTTTTTTGTTTATTTTTTTTTTATGAGTCAAGAAAGGCAGATTTAGCCGGGCTCGGTGGCTCAGCCTGTAATCCCGGGCCTTTGAGAGGCTGAGGTGAGTGGATTGCCTGAGCCCGCGGGTTCGAGACCCGCCTGAGCAGCAAGACCTCATCTCTACAATAAATCAAAAAAATCTGCCAGGCGTGGTAGCGTGCCCCTGTAATTCCGGCTACTTGGAAGGCTGAGGTGGAAGGATCGCCGGAGCCCAGCAGGTCGAGGCTGCGGTGGCCAGGAGCGGCCACTGCACTCCAGTCTGGGCGACCGAGTGAGACGCCAACTCAAAAAAATATATATAAAATAAAATAAATCTGCCTTTCTTTTTTTTTTTGAGTGAGATTCCAACTCAAAAAAATATATATAAAATAAAATAAATCTGCCTTTTTTTTTTTGAGTGAGACTCCAACTCAAAAAAATATATATAAAATAAAATAAATCTGCCTTTCTTTTTTTTTTGAGTGAGATTCCAACTCAAAAAAAATATATAAAATAAAATAAATCTGCCTTTCTTTTTTTTTTGAGTGAGATTCCAACTCAAAAAAATATATATAAAATAAAATAAATCTGCCTTTCTTTTTTTTTTTGAGTGAGATTCCAACTCAAAAAAAATATATAAAATAAAATAAATCTGCCTTTCTTTTTTTTTTTGAGTTGGAGTCTCACTCTGTCGCCCAGACCGGAGTGCAGTGTCCGCTCCCGGCCACCGCAGCCTCGACCTGCTGGGCTCCGGCGATCCTTCCGCCTCAGCCTTCCGAGTAGCCGGAATTACAGGCGTGCGCTACCACGCCTGGCTGATTTTTTGATTTTATTGTAGAGATGAGGTCTCACCTGCCCAGGCGGGTCTCGAACCCGCGGGCTCAGGCGATCCACTCACCTCAGCCTCTCAAAGGCCCGGGATTACAGGCTGAGCCACCGAGCCCGGCTAGGTAGATTTCTTAAAGAGAAGATACATTGTGAAGGTCACAATGGCCAGGACAGCAGCGAGAGTGTCTGCTGTCTGCTGCCCCCAGTTTTACAAGTAAGGGAATTGAGATCCAAAATATCAGAATTTCTGTCTTAGATTTTACAGTCATTAACTGCCAGAGCCAGAAGTGAAAATAAGATAATTCGGCCGCCAGCCTGGTGGTTAAGAACAATCATAATGGTTAGCCATAGTACAAACTTAGCAAAAGATTTTGTAAAATGAATACTTGATTAAGAAGTTTAGATACATGTAAAAGTATATTAAAGTGCCCAAGAACACTGACCAGATAACATTTGATGGTTACTAATGAATCTAAAGAAGGATTACATCGATCTAAAGAGACATGTAATGTCTTTCGTCAGATATAGCCCTAAGTGTTTCTTATTTTTATGACATTAAACAACATTTAAAAAAAATTCCAACTCTTGATTACTTGTTACTAGCATATAGAAATATAATTGATTTTTTAACATATTGATTGTTACAGTGTACTGAATGTTTACGTTCCCTCAACATTCATATATTGAAATCCTAACTTCCAAGATGATGGTATTAAGAGATGGGGCCTTTGGGAGGTGATCCCCTCGGGGACCAGTGTGCTTATAGGATTAGTGTGAAGTGGTCTTTCACCAGACAACGAATCTGCTGGTGCTTTGTTCTTGGATTTACTAGCCTCCAGAACTGTGAGTAATGAATTTTTGTTGTGTATAAGCCACCCACCCAGTCTATAGTATTTTGTTATGGCAGACTAAGGCAATTATATATCCTGAAATCTTATTGAGTTTACATATTAGTTCTAGAATCTTTTTGGTAGGTTCCATCTATTATCTATTTCCTTTTGCATGAACTTTGGTAATTTGTATTTTTAAAAGACATTGTCCATTTTATCTAAATTATCAAATTTACAAGCAAAACGTTCTTCAAAATTATATTAGTTATTTATTACTATGTAATAAATTACCACACACTTTGTGGCTTAAAACACACATCTATTATCTCACAGTTTCTGAGGATCTTCTTCTAGGAGTCTGGATGTGGCTTAACTGGGTCTTCTGCTTAGGGTCTCAGAAGTCTGCAAAGTATTGGCCAGGGCTGGCTTCTCATCAGGGGATTGGTCAGAGAAAGATTTGCCTTGAGCCTCTATTGGGTTGCTGGCAAGATTCATTTCCTTGTGGTTGTAGAACTCATGGCAGCTTGCATCTTGAAAGTCAACAACAGAGAGTGAGAGGGACTCTAGCAAGACAATCACCAAACTGTTACCATACATGCAAACGTGGTCATCACCATATCCTGTTGGTTAGAAACCAGTGATAGGTCATGCTCACACTTAAGGAGAAAGGTTTATATGAATACAAAGACAAGAACATCAGCATGTGGAACTCATGAGGACACCTTGAAGTCTGTCTATCACAATAATATTCACCTATTGAACTTTTACTATTTGTCGAATCTGCAATGTCACCTCTCTCATTCCAGAGATTGCTCATTTGACTTCTCTCTTTTTTTCTCCCCTGATCAATCTGGCTAGAATTTTATCAATTGTATTGATCTTCCCCCAATAAATTAGCTTTTGAGGTCATTGACTTTTTTCCCTGTTGTTTTTGGTTTTCTATTTAATAAATTTATACTTTGATCTTTATTATTTTATTTTTTCTTTGGATTTCATTTACTCCTTAATTTTTCAAGTTTCTTAAGGTGGAAGCTAAAGCCATTGTTTTGAGACCTTTATTTTTTTTTTTAATTTAGGCATTTAGTACTATAAATTTCCCCCTAAATTCTGCTTTCATGTCATTCTACAAAGATACTTAGTGTACATCTTTTTTTTTTTTGAGTTGGAGTCTCACTCCGTCGCCCAGACTGGAGTGCAGTGGCCGCTCCCCCGGCCACCGCAGCCTCGACCTGCTGGGCTCCGGCGATCCTTCCGCCTCAGCCTTCCGAGTAGCTGGAACTACAGGCGTGCGCTACCACGCCCGCCTAATTTTTGATTTATTGTGGAGATGAGGTCTCGCCAAGTTGCCCAGGCGGGTCTCGAACCCGCGGGCTCAGGCAATCCACTCACCTCAGCCTCCCAAAGCGCGGGATTGCAGGCTGAGCCACCGAGCCTGGCTTTAGTGTAATCTTATTGACCTTCCTTAGTTCAAAAAAAGTCTGCCTACAAATTGGATATCATATTCACCTGAACTTAGCCCAACCCTCCCAAGCACTTCATGGCTGCCAGCCCATGGAGACAAACTTATTTAAGATATAATAAGATCATGTGTCACTTTCTTGACTAGCATCCATATTTATCACCTACCTTAGATTAGTCAGGATTCTTCAGAGAAACAGAAACAATAAAATGTCTGTCTATCTATCTATCTGTCTGTCTATCATCTATCTATCTATCATCATCTCTTTCTCTCACTTATCTATTCATCTCTGTCTATATAGATTTATTTTAAAGAATTTGCTTATATGGTTGTGGGGGCTGGCAAGTTTAAAATCTACAGGGCAGGCTGACAGGCTGGAGATTCAGGGAAGAGTTGATGTTGCAGCTTGATTCTGAAGGCAGTTTGGTAATAAAATTCTTTATTCTTTGTGGGGCCTTATTTGATTTCTTCTAAGGCCTTTGATTGATTGGATGAACCTTACTCACGTTATGGAGAATAATTTGCTTTTCTCAAAATCTTATTTTAATATTAATCTCATCTTAAAAATATCTTCACAAGCCGGGCTCGATGGTTCAGCCTGTAATCCCGTG
This sequence comes from Carlito syrichta, assembly GCF_000164805.1. Taxonomy (NCBI): domain Eukaryota; kingdom Metazoa; phylum Chordata; class Mammalia; order Primates; family Tarsiidae; genus Carlito; species Carlito syrichta. Next base: position 229,874 of record NW_007247340.1, read on the forward strand.
CCTTGGGAGGCTGAGATGAGTGGATTGCCTGAGCCTGCGGGTTTGAGACCCGCCTGGGCAACTTGGCGAGACCTCATCTCTACAATAAATAAAAAAATCAGCCGGGTGTGGTAGCGTGCGCCTGTAGTTCCAGCTACTTGGAAGGCTGCGGCAGAAGGATTGCCGGAGCTCAGCAGATCGAGGCTGCGGTGGCCAGAAGTGTGCCACTGCACTCTAGTCTGGGCGATGGAGTGAGACTTCAACTCAAAAAAAAAAACCTTCACAGCTACCTTTCTACTGGTGTTTGCCCACATATCTGGGTATCATGGCCTAGTCAAGCTGACACATAAAATTCATCATTGCGTCACACATCCAATTTCCATACCTCTCAATTATTGACTCCTTCTTTCTTTTCTTTTCTTTTTTTTTTTTTGTATTGGAGTCTCACTCTGTGGCCCAGACTGGAGTGCAGTGGAACGCTCTCAGCCACCCCAGCATCAACCTGTTGGGCTCAGGCGATTCTTCTGCCTCAGCCTTCCAAGTAGCCGTCAGAACTACAGGTGCTCACTACCACGCCTGGCTAATTTTTTTGTTTTATTGTAGTGCTGAGGTCTCGCCAAGTTGCCCAGGCTAGTCTTGAACCCGTGGGATCAAGCAATCCTCTCACTTCAGTCTCCCAAAGTGCTGAAATTACAGGCTTGAGCCACCGCACCTGGCCTGACTCCTTATTTCTAATGATCTATCCATTTCAATCAATGTATCTGTTCCATAGTAATGTTCTGAACCTGGAGATCACCAGTCAGTGTCTACTCCACAGTGACTAATTCAAATAGCCCACTCCCTGACCAAAGTCTTTTCTTATGCCTTCTTATGTGTTCAAATACTTTTATGGTAACAGTTTTTAGAAGAAATGGGAATCTTCAGGCCTTGGTCCTTATTTTTCTCTATCAATAAAGATGGTCTTTTATCCATCTTAGAGTCTATGTCAAGTTCTTAGATCACTGCCTTGTGAAATTATTAAACAACATTACTTTTCTGTCTTTTCATCATATCCTCTTGGTGAAAGCAATGTAGGATGAACCCAAATATTCTCTCCAAGCCTACCTCCTGATATCTGAACGTTACTGGAAAAAGACAAGAGTTAGCAGACTGAGATCACTGTGAATTCATGTTTGACAGCCTCAGTGGGTCTTCAGTTGCCTGGCAGTTATAGCGTTCTTTAGTTAGCCACAATTTTAAACTATTTAAAAAGATATTCACGTTCATCTTGTCACTCTCATAGTATTTCTTCACCTTCTGTTTCTTCAAGGAAACAGAAGCCAACAGCAGGAGTACCTCTGCAGCTCCCAGCAAGAGCTCTGTTGCTGCCCTCTCTTTCCCTCTTGAGATTGGTCATGGCTTCTTACAGTTGCTTGTCCTGGGAGCATTCCTTTCCTTGTCGGTTGCCTTGACCCCTTTCACATGACTGTAAGTACCACCTGCATTAAACTCTCTTCAATTAAACCTTTGTGCTGCCTGTTTTCTTAGGGAACCTTGGCTGATCGAAAGCCCCAACTCTGCCTTTTGCCTTAACCATCACCATCACGGCAGGCTCAGTCGCATATGTGTTAACACAGATTTCTCTAGAATTAGTCAGGCCTTAGGGCAAAGATGAAAGTTTGGCACAGGTTCACCTCCATGCCCGTGGCTGACATTGAGGAGCGTGGTGTCTATTCCTACCACTCCTTCCCACTCAGAGCCAAGTGGCACACTAATGGATTGGTTTGAATTTTGCTTTTTGCAAGTTGCATTCTTCCAAAGTAGTGTATGTTTACATAACCTGGTCAAAATTTTCTGCCCTTGCCACCTTTAGTTTGATTCATGGCTGTTTTATGAAGATTATAACTTTCTTATTTTTATGTTCATTGCAATAATTAATTTGATTTTTGAATTAGCTTCTACTTCAGTTTTGTAACTAAGTCTTAATAGATGAAGAACCCAAATGCCTCTGAGTTCGTCACTGTGCATGATTAAGACATTGATACAGAATAATTTATTGAATTTGCTTATGACAGATTGGTATAAATGTCCAGTTATATTTACATATTTACTGTGCATTTTAACAATATGTTTATCAAATATTTATATTGCATTTGTGTTTTATTTTATGTAATATTGGGTTGGATGACCAATATTGCCAGTCTAATGGAATCTCCATATGAAATGCCCTAAGGCATAATACCATTTCCTGAAAGGCTACTGGAGATATGTGTGCAATTACGTTGTAACATTTACAGAAACTACATTAAATTGTTTTTTTTTGAGACAGAGTCTCACTCCGTCATTCACCCTAGAGTGCAGTGGCACAATCTCAGCTCACTGCAGCCTCAATCTCCTGGGCTTAGGCGATCCTTCTGCCTCAGCCTCCTGAGTAGCTGGGACTACAGGCATGGACCACCACATCTGGCTAATTTTTTATCTTTTGTAACGATGAGGTCTTGCTATGTTGCCTAGGCTGGTCTTGAACTCCTGGGTTGAAATAGTCCTCCCGCCTTGGCCTCCCAAAGTGCTACGATTACAGGTGTGAGCCACCGTGCCCAGCCAGAAACTACATTTATTAGAATGAGCATACATATGCATGTGGAATAGTTGATTGCACTTCACCTGCATCAAGCTAGGAGGGTGTATATTGTTGTCTAGTGAGGTGGCTTGTTCATTAAAGCACTCGATGTTCACATTGTTCACCTTTTGAAGGGTTTCTGCTGTACTACTCCCCTCTGTCCCTCCTACTTTCCTGGAATCCTGACGTAGTCTGCAGCTTTTTCTTGCCCCTCTGTTAACAGTGCCCCTGTCCAGCAGGTTTTCTCCCTTTCCAGGTCTGAAGTTGAACCCTCCTTGTGATTTCACAGACTTGATTCAACTAACACCTATTTGTCACCTTCTATATGCCAAGCCCTTTTTAAGATGGTGGATATTAAATGATAAACTAAGAGTTATTTTTGGAATACCTTTGAAATATATAAATCAGAGTTATGTAGAAATACATTAGTAGGGAATGAAGTGTAAGTTGAGAACAAGAAAATCCTAAGAATAATTTAGTATATCTAGAGGCTGAGGTAGGAGAATTGCTTGAGCCCAGAAGTTCGAGGCTGCGGTGAGTTATGGTTGCTACATTGTGACTCAGCCTTGATGGCAGAACAAGACCCTGTATCTAAAAATACTATGACTAGGCTGGGCATGACGGCTCACGCCTATAATCCCAGCACTTTGGGAGGCCGAAGTGAGAGGATTGCCAGAGCCCATGGGTTCAAGACCAGCCTGGGCAACTGGGTGAGACCCCCCCCATCTCTACAACAAATAAAAAAATTAGCCAGGTGTGGTGGCATTTGCCTGTAGTTCCAGCTACTTGGAAGGCTGAGGTGGAAGGATCGCCTGAACCCAGCAGGTCGAGGTTGTGGTGGCTGTGAGCGTGCCACTGCCCTCCAGCCTGGGTGACAGAGTGAGACTCTTACTCAAAAGAAAAAAAAAAGAAACCACAACAACCACTAATAATAATAATAATTAGGCAACTGTATGTGGCTTAGTGATGGGGACAAGTTCTGAGAAAAGCATCATTGGACAACGTCATTGTGTAGACATCACAGAGTGCACTCACACAAACCATGATAGTATAGCCTACTATACACCTAGTTTATCTGGAATAGCCTAATGCTACTAGGCTACACACCTGTAGAGCACTGAATTATTATTGCACTGAATACTGTAGGCAATTGTAACATAATGGTATCTGTGTATCTAAACACAGAAGAGGTACACTAAAAATATGGTATAAAAGATAAAAAATGATACCGGGGTGAAGTTTGCAGGACTGGAAGTTTTTCTGGGTGAGTCAATGAGTGAGTGGTGAGTGAATGTGAAAACCTAAAACATTTCTGTACATTACTGTAGACTTTATAAACATCGTACACTTAGGCTACACTAAATTCATAAAAAATTTCTTTCTTTAATAACTTTTTAAAGTTATCAATTTATAATTTTTTAAACTTTTTTACTCTTTTGCAATGATACTTGACTTAAAACACAAATACATTGTACAGTTGTAAATATATATGTGTGTGTGTATATATATATATGTATATGTATATATATGTGTGTATATATATATATTTGGGAGACTGAGAAGAGAGAATTGCTTGAGCCCAGGAGTTTGAGGCCAGCCTAGGCAACACAGCAAGATCTCGTCTTCACAAAAATCAAAAATTAGTTGGGCATGTTTCATGCCTGTCATCCCAGCTACTCAGGAGACTGAGGCAGAAGAATTGCCTGAATCCAAGTGGTCGAGGCTGGGATGAGTGTGATCGTGTGTCATGCAGCCTGGGTGACAGAGTGACTCAAATAACTAACTAACTAGAATGACCCTAAATGAGCCTTAACTGAATCTTACCTGTGTACATATTTTTTTCTGTTAGTATTATTTGCGATCCAATAATCTTTAGTAATTCTATGTGTCTATTTAGCAAAAGCTATCAATTTATTTCAAATTATCTCAAGTCCAAAGAGACGGTAAAAGTAGTGCATATTGTCCTACTCAAATTGTTACAATTTAAATAATTGAAAGTGAATGGAGTGAGATAAGAAAGTTAAGGATGTTATCTGAATAAATTCAATTTTAATTTTCAATTAAATTTAATTGGTGTGTAATAATCTTTCTGGTAACAAAAATAGTAACTGATGTTGACATGGTGAATTTGGCAATAGGGCATGTATTTTAAGAAAGTAACAGTTAATCCAACTTTATGGAATCTTTTGCTTTTTCTTTTCAAATATTCTATATCTAGGTTTTTTGGTTTTTGTTTTTACTTTTTACTTTTTTTACTTAATTCAAGGAGGAGTGCAAGGGCTTCCCCTGGCATGACCCTTTCCCCATCCCTGTGGTGGGGGAGACAGCCACCACTCTCAAGGCCTCTGCTTCTTTTTAAAAAGAACTTACTTGCAGGTGGGTGTGATAGCTCATGCCTATAATCCCAGCACTTTGGGAGGCCAAGGCGAGAGGATTGCCTGAGCCCACGATTTGAGACCAGCCTGGGAAACTTGATGAGACCTCTTCTCTACCATAAATAAAAAATTAGTTGGGTGTGGTGGCACGCACCTGTGGTTCCAGCTATTGGGGAGACTGAGGTGGAAGGATCGCATGAGCCCTGCAGGTCAAGGCTGCGGTGGCCATGAACTTGCCACTGCACTTCAGCCTGGGCAACAGTGAGACTCCAACTCAAAAATATAAATGAATGAATGAATGAATGAATAAATGAATAAATAAATAAATGCAGCTCAATAGATACTACATAAGCAATGTCTAAAAAAGGCTTATTTCTCAAAGAAGGGACCCAAATCCTTTAGCAACAGAGTTATTCTTTATTTTTATAGAGTATCTGAGACCCTTGGGATCTTTTTCTTTCTTTTTCCCATAGTCTCCCTACTTAGCATTCACAAAAGTTATCTTTCCTTAGGCTACATTGATTTCGACCTAGACAATTTTCTCTCTCTTTTTTTGTGGAGGATAAGGGAGGAATCTAAAAAAGAAATAAACTTTGAAGCTCTTGCTTAATAATGCACTTAATTCCCAGAGTGCACTGACCAAATTATTTTTTAATATAAATATCATTTTTAAAGGACTGCATTTTATGATCTCTGACAATATATTTCTGTATGCACCCCCTTTGAGTATTCCTGTATTGGAATAATAGCACTGATATGATCTTTCCATTAGCAGATTCACAAAATATTGTTTGCTTCACTTGCTGGTTTTGAAATGCAGCCGCGTAGCAGTTTTACAGCACACAGTGGCAACCAAGAGTTTTGTATACAAATCAGATTTGGGGAAACCACAAAGGATCATTGTTCAAAACACAAGCTATGCTTTCATCAAGGTTAAACCACACAGTTCATTCAAATTTTCCCTTTTCTTTTCTTCCATTATGAGATTGTGTTTGATTTTGCAATGGAGTCAAGGGTAGAGGCAGAAGAAGACAATGGATTATTTTGCGAAAATAAGTATGGTAGGTTCTAAACTGAGTGTATTATTACATTGCTTGTCTAAAAATGAACATATGAAAACATAAGAAGAGAAGAAATTAATCAGTTCAATATTTTTCTTCTCTATCTGAAAATGTAAGGTAAAGTTCTTTTGTATTGTTGTTAACAAAATGTAAGAATAGTACTAGAAAATAGAGGGGTTTTAATTAACTAGTTATAATTAATTATAGACACAGGAACTTGCTCTGTTACGCCTAGACTGAGTGCAGTGGTGATCACATAGCTCACTGCAGCCTCGAACTCCTGGGCTCAAGTGATCCTCCTGCCTCAACCTGCCGAGTACCTGGGACTACAAGCACATGATACTACACCTGGTTAATTTTTGTATTATTATTTTTTTTTTTGTAGAGACAGGGTTTCGTTATGTTGTCCAGACTGATCTCTAACTACTAGAATCAAGTGATGCTCCTGTCTCTGCCTCCCAAAGTGCTGGGATTATAGGCTTGAGTCACTGTGCCTGACTGAGTTTGTTTGCCTTTATTTTTATTTTTTAATGATTTATTATTATAGTCTATTATTTATCCCAACCCTTCCACTCTCTGTATGACCTTGAGAAATTTGTTCCATCTCTCTATGATTCAGTTTCCTCCTTTGCAAAGTGTGAACAAGAATGTCCAATTTACTTACTCATAGGGGTGGTTGTAAGAATTAAATGCATTAATAGTCATAAGAACTTTCTTCTTGTATTTCTTTTCTTTTCTCTTCTTCCTCCTTCCTTTTTAAAATTTTCTTCCTCATCCTATTTGTATTTCATTTTTGAAGACTAAGAAGGAGTTACCAGGGGATGGTGGCTCACGTCTGTAATCCCAGCACTTTGGGAAGCTGAGGTGAGAGGATTGTCTGAGTCCAGGGGTTGGAGAACAACCTGAGCAACTTGACGAGACCTCATCTCTACAATTAATTAAAAAATTAGCTGGACGTGGTTGTGCATGCCTGTGGTTCCAGCTACTTGGAAGGCTGAGGAGGAAGGATCACACCTGAGCCCAGCAGGTTGAAGCTGTGGTGGCTGATAGCGTGCCACTGCACTTTAGCCTAGGCAACAGAGTGAGACTCCAACTTAAAAAAAAAAAGTTACTACATCCAGCACATTGTACTTATATGCATATGAAGATGAGTTTTATAAAATCTCTTCGGACATTATCATACCGAACACAATGTAAACATTCTGTAAATAGTTTTACCCTGTATTGTTTAGGGAATAATGATAAGAAAAAAAAGTCAGTACATGTTCAGAACAGATGCAATGCTTTTTCTCAATATTTTTGATCTGCAGTTGGTTGAATCTATGGATGCAGAGCCCATGGATATGAAAGGCTGACTGTACAATCCCACAGAGATTCACCTTTAAGATAACCTAGGGTTGAAAGGTCTGGATATTTATTTATTTATTTATATATTTTTTAGAGATAGGGTCTTCCTCTGTTGCTCATGCTGGAGCACAGTGGTGTCATCATAGCTCACTGCAGCCTCAGTTTCCTGAGTTTAAGCGATCCTCCCACCAGAACCTCCCAAGTAGCTGGGATTACAGGTTTACACCACCATGCTTGGCTAATATTTTATCTTTATTTTTGTAGAGGTGGGAACTCTCTGTTGCCCAGGCTGATCTGAAACTCCTGACTTCAAGGTCTCCCAAAGTACTGGGATTATATGCATGAACTACCATACCTGGCTGGAATTTCTGAATTTAAAGTCTAAACACTTCACCTCTGCTTGTCCTTTTTACCTATTAATTTACATCTTCAGGGAATCTACTAGACAACTGTAAAGTCGCCTCAGAAACCACAATGTTCTTTTCCCAATAGATTACGCTTTCTATATATTTATTGAGACAGAGAAAGGAACTTGGGTTCTTTTGCTGAACTTCATGGCTAGTTTTGTAGTTAAGGTACCATACAGTACCAAGACCACAAAATGAATGTTTAGACACAAAGCATTTTCAAGAATGACATTCAGGTTAACCGGTTATGCTAAGAACACAGAAATCAATACTTGATGAAAAGCAGTGCAAAAAGCAGCAGATGAGACTGGAAATATATAAGGGAGGTTACCAAATAGTGTCAGAGAATTGGATGATGAGAGTTAGCTAAAAACAAACCAACAAAGCTCCGGAAGTCACCAATTTTCACCAATATTGGATTAAGGGAAATGTGTTCATAGCTAAACTACAGAAAGAAAATGTTTACCTGCTGGCATGCCTTCTCCTGTTAAACTTTGACTTCTAGGATAAACTCTATGTTAGTCCATCTATATCCACAGAGGCCCGTCAAAGAGTCTCATAAAGATTCCACTCAACTTCCAACTAGAGAGATAGGAATCTATAATTCCAAGATGCCTTTTAATAATTTATAAATCCTCAAACCTTTGGCTATTTATAAAACTGATTAGAAATTTTGTGTATTTCTACATTTTCATCTTTTAATATATTAAAAACTGTTGAGTGAATATGAACTGATTCCAATATATAAACACCTAATTTATTAATTGTGTAGAATAATGGAGATAGCAGAGTATTTGATGTCAGATGATTGGAGTTGAAGTCTCAGACTTCCTGCCTATGTAATGCTGGGCGTCAGCCCTCCTGGAATTTGCCATTATTTATAAATAGGGCATAACCCAGGTGTGTATATTAAGTTGGGCATGTCTACTAAAAGGCAGATTTATTAGCTTATCTTTCTGAAAGTGCCTACTTTTTGGAACTTCATTATAAGTGGATGGATCCAGGATTGAGATTCCCACCTAAGAGAGACTAAATGAGCGTCTATAGGGGAAAATTGAGGGTCAGATGCTTAAGAAACCAAGTTATGGATAGGCTAAAATCTCAAAGGGAGGAGGCACAGTTTAATATTCAAGAACTTGGGACTGGCAATGGAGTAAGATTAAAACCTGATCAGGAGTAAAGAAACAAAGTCTGAAGCAGTTGCTGGAACAGCCTTAGCTTGTCAGCAGCTAAACTTTAGCCAAGTGATTGTACCAATAGGACGATTTTGCTATGACTAATAGAAAACCACAGTTTAAATAAATCAGGAGAACATGTTTCTCATGTAAAAAATGGGGGCAGGCTGGTCCAGGTTTGGTTAAGCCAGCAGTCCAAAAGTATCATCAAAGAAACAGATTTTGGTTGCATGCTCATTTTTGTGGATCCGCCGTACTCAGTATGGAAGCCAGTGCTCAGATGATTTCTCTGCACAGCTGTAAGATGACTAAAACATTTCCCATCTTCATAGCAGCATAGCTAGATATGAAAATGTTCAGTAACAGAAAGGGTGCTTCTTCCCTTAGGTCATCATTTTAAAATTTATTTAGATATCTTTTTTTTTTTAATGGAGACAAGGTCTCACTTGTTACCCAGCCTGGAGTGCAGTGGTGTGATCACAGCTTACTGCAGTCTAGACCTCCTGGGCTCAGACAATCCTTCTGCTTCAGCCTCCCGAGTAGCTGGAACTACAGGCTCATGCTATCACAACTGGCTAATTTTTAAATTTTTATGTAGAGACGAGGCATTCCTCTGTTGCCCAGTCTGGTCTCGAACTCCTGACTTCTACCTTGGTCTCCCAAAGCACTAAGATTATAGGTGTAAGCCACCACTCCCAGCCTAAATGTCATTTCTTCTTCTTCTTCTCCATCTTCTTTTCCTTCTTCTTCCACCTCCTCCTCCTCCTTCTCTTTGTCTTCTTCACCTTCTTCCTCCACCTGTTCCTCTTCTTCTTCTTTTTTTTTTTTTTTTTTGTCAATGTCTCACTCTGTTGCCCAGGCTGGAGTATAGTGGCACCATCCTGGCTCATCGCAGCCTCAATCTCCTGAGCTCAGGCAATCCCTCCACCTCAGCCTCATGAGTAGCTGGGACTACAAGTGTGGACCACCACACCTGGCTAATTTTTTGTGGAGATGGGATCTCACTATGTTGCTCAGGCAGGCCTTGAACTCCTGGACTCATGAAATCCTTCCCCTTAGGCCTCCCAAAGTGCTGGGATGACAGGCATGAACCGCCATGCTTTACCAAATGTCATTTCTTAACGGTTGTATTAGATTGCTAGAGCTGCTATAACCCAGTACCACAGACTTGGTGCCCTAAACAACAGAAATTTATTTCTTCATAGTTCTGACAGCTTGAAGTCCAAAACCAAAATGTCACGGGTTCTATTTTCTGAGGCCATTCTCCTTGGCTTGAAGATGGCCATGTTCTCTCTGTGTCCCTAAATGGCTTTTTCTCTATGTGTGTATCCCCTGTGTCTTTTTTGACTGTCCAAATTTTCTCTTAAAAGAATATCAGTTAGCCGGGCATGGTGGCACACACCTGTAGTTTCAGCCACTTTGAAGGCTGAGCTGGAAGGATCGCTTGAGCCCAGCAGGTCGAGGCTGTGATGACCGGGAGTGTGTCACTGCACTCCAGCCTGGGTGATGGAGTGAGACTCTGACTCAAAAAAAAAAAAAAAAATCAATCAGATAGGATTAGGGACTCCCATGTAGCCTCATTTAATCTGAATTACTTCTTTTCTGTGCACGTGTACATGCACGTGCATATCTCTCTCTCTCTCTGTGTGTGTGTGTGTGTGTGTGTGTGTGTGTGTGTGTGTGTGTGTTTGAAACAGGGTATTGTTCTGTTGCCCACGCTAGAGTGCAGTGGTGCAATCATAGCTCATTGCAGCCTTAAATTCCTGGACTCAAACAATCCTCCTACCTCATCCTCCTGAGTAGCTGGGACTACAGGTGGGCACCACCACGTCTGCCTAATTATTTTATTTCATTTATTTGACTTGTTTTAGAGTTTGGGGTACATGTGAGGATTTGCTACATTAAGCATTGAATGAAGGCAAGGTTTGGGCTTCTAGAGAGCTTTCTTCCCCCATGGTAGTGGACATGGTACCCCACGGGGGACTGTGTTTCCCTTTCTTCTTCCTCCCCCCATTAGAAGTACCCAGTGTCTGTTGTTCCCACCCTTGTGCTCATATATCCAATGTTTATTGCTCACTTATGAGCGAGAACATGCAGCATTCAGTTTTTTGTTTCTGTGGTAGTTCACTTAGAATGATGGTCTCCAGCTGCATCCATGTTGCTACAAAGGACGTGATTTTGTTCCTCTTTATGGATGCTATTTTATTTTTTTGTAAAGTCAAGATCTCATTATGTCTAGGCTTATCTCGAACTCCTAGCCTTGAGCAATCCTCCTGCTTCAACCTCCCAAAGCACCGAGGTTATGAGCAAACTGTGCCTGGTCCTAAATTACTTCATTACAGGACCTATCCTTTCCAAGGCAGTCACTTCCTAAGGTTCTGGGTGTTAGGGCTTCAATGTATAAATTTAGGGGGCACAAATTCAGCTCATAACAATAATGAAAAACCCTCCCATAACATTCTCCCACATTCTCTCCCCTCATGTCTCATTGAGCAGAATTATGCTATATGACCACGTATAAGCCGATCCCTGGAAAGAACCAGGGCCATGCTTACTGGCATAGACCTATTAAGATTTATTGTTGGAACCGAGAATGGGGTAACCCTTCCTTGGTTCATGTGGCAGGAAGAGAAGTAAACACCAAATGAAACCAGAGCCCCTCGAGCAAGGAAGTAACTAGCGAGGACTGGGAGAGGGCAGCCAACTGGGCCCCCAATAATCATGGGTTTGTGGTGATTTGGGCTGGTTGGTGTAAAGGGTCAGAAGCAGAGAAGACCATAAATATGCTAAGTACTGGTGAAGTCTAGGGAAATGAAACTGACATTTGGGAGCCTTTTAGAGTGTCAAGTTAAAAAGTGTGGTTAACAGACAAGCTGGTATATGGGAGACGATCATATTGGTTAGCATAGTAGCACAACCCAGCTACTCGGAAAGCTGAGGCAGGAGGATCACTTGAGCCCAGGAGTTTGGGACCAGCCTGGATAATATAGGGAGACCTCATCTCTACAAAAATAAATTTTAAAAGTTAGTGGTGCATGCTGGCACACACGCAGTCCTGGCTATGTGGGAGGCTGATGTGGAAGCATCACCTGAGCCCAGAAGGTCAAGGCTGCGGTGAGCTTGATTGTGCCACTGCATTCCAGCTTGGATGACAGAGTGAGAACTCAACGCAAAAACAAACAAATAAAAGAAGCAAACAAAAGCCGGAGAGGTTAAGCTGGCTTTCAAATTTGAGAGCTATATGCCTGATAAAGACCATTGAGCCAGGTAATCTCTTGCTTTTTTCATGACTAATGATGATGGCAGTAATATTGTTTTGGTTTTTTTTCTTTGAGTTGGAGTCTCACTCTTGTCGCCCAGGCTGGAGTGCAGTGGCACACTCACGGCCACTGTAGCCACCTCCTGCTGGGCTTAGGCGATCCTTCTGCCTCAGTCTTCCAAGTAACTGGAACTACAGAGGCACGCCACCATGCCCAGTCAGTTTTTGTGGTTTATTGTAGACACGAGGTTTCACCAAGTTTCCCAGGCTCGTCTCGAACCCCCAGCCTTAGGCAATCCTCTCGCTTCAGCCTCCCAAAGTGCTGGGAGTACAGGCTGAGCCACTGTGCTTGGCCAATGTTGTTTTTATCTACTCTTGAATCCTTGTAACTTGACAATATGTGATGACGGTCATCTTTATTATAATTAACTGTATCTGTGCCGTAATATCTTAGGTTGGATTCACCAGGAAGCAGAACTGGAGACAAAGTCTTGTTTTCAAACATTTCATTGACGAGTCTGAATGTAGGGATCAAAGGTGAGCGAAACAGAAATGGACTGCCAAATGAGAACGTGTTAGCAAATGTCCATCTCTACAGACAACTAGCTCTCAGTCACCCCGCCCCATGAAATGTGTCTTATGACTGTCCTGAGATGGGGAAAAACTTTTACCTATCACTGGTTAAATAATTAGCCTTGGCCTCCTGGGTAGCACATGCACGGGTGACAAGCAGGCTTCTGTGTCATCTCACATAGTAGGGTCAACAGAGAACACCTGGGTAGAAGATGAGGGGTTTCTGGGACTGGTTGAGGCATGTTGCCATCAAGGGGACTTATGTGAGGGTGGTTGGACATGAACAGACTGATCGCGTCATCTGCGGCCAGAATGCAAGACAGGTGAGGCCATGTTTGAAATGATAAGAAAAGACGTGTCCATTACACTATACACACACACACACACACACACACACGCACGCACGCACACACACGCACACACACATATAGAGACACACCAATAATTTTGTCAACTTGGGTTTTACTGTTAAAATAAATATTACTAGTAAGTATTTATGATGAAGAGATATTTTATGTATACCTACATAGAAATATGAATTCTGGCTAAGCCAAGAGGATTGCCAGTCGAGAGTTCAAGACTAGCCTGAGCAACATAGCGAGATCTCATCTTACAAAAAAAAAAAAAAAAGTACAAAAATGAGTCTGGCCTGCTGGCATATGTTTGTATTTCCAGCTACTCAGGAGACTGAGGAGGAAGGATCTCTGGAGTTTGAAGCTACAGTGAGTCATGATTGCACCATTGTATTCCAGCCTGGGTGACAGAGTGAGACCCTGTCTCAAAAATAATGAAATAAAAAAATAGCCGGGCTCGGTGGCTCAACCTGTAATCCCGCGCCTTTGGGAGGCTGAGGTGAGTGGATTGCCTGAGCCTGTGGGTTCGAGACCCGCCTGGGCAACTTGGCGGGACCTCATCTCTACAATAAATCAAAAATTAGCCGGGCGTGGTAGCGCGCGCCTGTAATTCCGGCTACTTGGAAGGCTGAGCCCAGTGGGTTGAGGCTGCGGTGGCCGGGAGTGGCCACTGCACTCCAGTCTGGGCGACAGAGTGAAACTCCAACTCAAAATAAATAAATAAATAAATATAATAAATAAAAAAATATGACATTCTCTTCATTGTGGATGGCATTCTCTATGTTTTAAAATGTTTACCTACCATATTTAATATATTTTGCAAAGGAAATACAATATTCAAGGGTCCCATATAAAAGCTTTCTGTATCTTCTTGAAAATTAAGAGAAGGCTTAATGAGTAGAAAAGAATGGCATTTGGGAGACTGCTTGTATTTTTAAGTTATCAGGAGATTTAATATGTGCACTGGGAGGTAAAGCGTGAGTGAGAAAACATGATAGAATGTTCAGCTAAGTGCTGTCATGTAGTCAAGAAGAAACATCTCTTTTGGAATTAAAGAAGCAATATTATCTTTTACTGACTTTTTGCTGACATTCAGCTAATGACATTTCTAAGTCCTTAGAGGACACTCTGCTTTCAGGTATAATGCCGTACTCAGGGTAATTTTTGAACTCCATTGCTTGTTGTGTCTGGATTTGCAGGATGGATGGGCAAAACCAAGTCACCTGCATTTTCCTTATGATTTCTTACTGTAATTACAGTTATCATGGTCATCATAGGTTATTTTACAAACCTGCAAAGTAAGTTAAGGTAAGTTATACTATCCATACTTTCCATTGTTTTTTGGAATAACTTCAAATGGTGTCAACAAGTTGTACTGAGAAGACTTTCTCTTGGGTAATTTTTGTGAAAGTGCTGATCTGTTTGACACCACTTTTTAGAAGAAGTTATTTTCAAGAAGGGTGAAGAGAAGGCAAGATTTGTATTGGTGCAACCACTTTCTTTCAATGCCTAGGTCAGATATTTAATGATGGAATTTAAGGGTGGAGGTTAAATTTTGAGCAGAGGAAGGAATTTCCTCAGCCAGCAGATTATAGTCTATTTGTGGCTGTCTTCTTTCTATGGGGCTCTGATTTGAACTGCTTTCTTATGACACTGGCACACAGGTTATAGATACGTTTAAATGAATTGACATCCATCTGTTTCTTTTTCTGTCTTTTTTTTTTTGAGTTGGAATCTCATTCTGTCTCCGAGGCTGGAGTGCAGTGGCACACAAGCTCACGGCCACCCCAGCGTTCATCTGTTGGGCTCTGGTGATTTTTCTGCCTCAGCCTTCCAAGTAGCTGAAACTACAGGCGTGTGCTGCCCACGCCCAGCTAATTTTTTTCATTTATTGTAGAGATGAGGTCTCACCAAGTTGCCCAGGCTGGTCTTGAACCTGCAGGCTCAGGCAATCCACTCGCCTTGACCTCCCAAGGTGCTATGATTACAGGTTGAGCCACCGAGCCCGGCTATCTGTTTATTTTTCTTTAGAAATGGTTCTCTTGAATTGAAAATAATTTTCAGATTGCTTTACCCTCTCATACAATAGCATGGCATATTTTAATTGTCCTTAGCTACTAAAGGACACATATTTAAAGAAGGCTAAATTGCTTGTTTTATTATAATTATTATATGCACTTTAAGCTATAGCAGTAATAGTATAAAGACATTAGAAAATAGATAAAGGATGTAAAGATCATCTATAAATCTGCAACACTACAAAATTACTGTTACTCTTTTGAACATTTTTTTCAGTTTGTTCCCTATATGTTGTTTATATTTGAATGATTGCAACCATTTTTTACATGTCATTGTTTAGCCTTGTCTTTTTCAGCTAAGAAAATGTGTACTTGCTCTGTTAGTGTGAGCAAAACTTGTTAATTCCCAATGGGAACAGTGCCAATATGTGACTAAAGACTTAAAATGCTCATACGCTTTGGTCCAGCACATCATGCTCAGAAAAGTTTTGAAGGAAATCACAGATGCTATCATATTACTTATGAATGAATCAGAAATGTTCATCAGTGTGTTATAATAGCGACAGTTGGCAGAAACATGTAATCCAAAAATAGAAGCTTGCTTAAGTTGTGATATAGTTAGACAATAGAATCACAGAAAGCTTCTAAAATTATGTTGTAGAAGTATGTATATTTACTAGAAAACATGTTTATGGACTACAGCTAGAGGAAGAATCAGGCCAAAAACAGTGTCTTAGTCTGTTTGGTCTTCAATCACAAAATACCATAGACTAGGTGATTTAAACAACAAACATTTATTTCTCATAATTCTAAAGGCTGGGTAATTCAAGCTCACAGGACTGGTGGATTTGATATCCGGTAAGGGCTTGCTTTCTGGTTTGCAAATGGCCATGTTCTTGTGTTTTCACACTACCAAAAGAAGAATAATCTCTCTCATGTTTCTCTTATGAGGCCCCTGATCTCATGTATGTGGGTTCCATTCTCATGATCTAACTATGTTCCAAAGACGACACCTCCTAATACCATCTCATTAGAGGTTTGGATTTCAACATATGAATTTTGGGGGACACAAACATTCAGTCTGTAACAAACAGTGCATTTATATAATTCCATTAAAATAAACCTATGCACATTTATACATCTATGACTAGAAAGAGAAACAAAGGTTAACAGCAATTGCCTCTGGTTTATGAGATTACTGTTAAAACCATTTGGATTCCATTGCAGGTAACACAATCTATTCTAGAAAGGAACTTAATAAGATAATGATGCACTTGCACATCATTGGAAGGGCTAGAGAAGTGGGCTCTTGACTGCACTTCCAGAAATGACTCTTGGACTTTCCAAGTTGGCTGCTTCCTCAGCTGTGATCTGGAAGCTGCTGCCATGATTGTATGGTGACATCCCTAAGCCAGGGACACTGTTATCTGTTACCATTACTGCAGAAAAACTAACACCAGCAGGACTGTGACAGAAGTGTAGACAGGACTACTTTTCTGTTTTCCAAATCTGTGTGGGAATGTCTGCTTGGTAGGAGTTAGGACATATATAGCAACTGAACTCAACAAGCCTCTGGTCCAGCTCCCTTCATCCTCCAAAGCATAGGAGGGCAGTTACAGGGGGTTGGAACGAAGTTGTCAACCAGGATGCCACAGTGGACCCAACAGTTGATTTCAGTTTCATCCTTTTTTTGAATATTTTTTTTACATGTTTGATATTTTCTGAGTTTTTCAGCATTGCATATATATTACCTTTGTTTTTTTTTTTTAAAAAACTTTCTATTAGGTAGTTTCCAATGTTATGACACTGGTCTTATAGCCTTCATTTTTAATAGGTATTTGTTTGGCTGTCCATCGTAAAAGAATTTCCTTCTACAAATTGAGATCGCATTCTAAGTAGGGTTTCTGTGTTTCCATAAAGTCTATGAAAATATTCAAACCTGTATGAAACGCAAAGCAAAAAAACATACATACACCAGGCAAATACAAGCCATAACATCTGGAATGAGAATGAAAGGCACAAATATTTAGGAAAAACAAAAAAGAGTTATTTTTATTTTTTGTCTTTTTTTGTGTTGGGGTCTCACTCTGTTGCCCAGGCTGGAGTGCAGTAGCATGATCACGATGATCACGGTTCACAGCAGCCTTGACTTGCTGGTTTCAGGAAATCTTTCCACCTCGTCCTCTTGAGTATCTGGAACCACAGCGCATGCCACCATGCTAGGCTAATTTTTTTTCTTTTTTTTTTTTTGAGTTGGAGTCTCACTCTGTCGCCCAGACTGGAGTGCAGTGGCCGCTCCCAGTCACCGTAGCCTCGATCTGATGGGCTCCGGTGATCCTTCCTCCTCAGCCTTCCGAATAGCCAGAATTACAGGCATGCACTACCACGCCCAGCTGATTTTTTTTATTTATTGTAGAGATGAGGTCTCGCTGCCCAGGCGGGTCTCGAACCCGTGGGCTCAGGCAATCCACTCACCTCAGCCTCCCAAAGGCGCGGGATTACAGGCTGAGCCACCGAGCCCGGCTGGCTAGGCTAATTTTTTAGGTTTTTTTTTTTTGTAGTGATGAGGTTTCGTTGTGTTGCCCAGACTGGTTTCAAACTCTGGGGCTCAAACAATAGCCTGTCTCAGTCTCCCAGAATGATGGGTTTACAGGTGTGAGCCACCGTACCCGGCAGGAAAGAGCTGTTTTTTAAAAATTTGATGCCACAATGACACACAATTTTATCCTGTCAGCTAATCTGCAACATGACAAATAAAATTGCTCCTTCTGTAACTTCTCTATGAGGGCTGGAAAAAAAAATGTGTTCAGAAAGTGAATCTCATCAAGTCAATCATATAAGACTCTACCTGTCAAACAGCTGATTTAACTTGGTGATGCTCGTGACGCTGTCTACCAAAAGAGAGCAGCTTCAACATAAAAATAGGCCTGTGCCCTAGGGAGGAATGCTGTTTCCTTCCCTGGGATATGTGTCTGAAGACTCATCTCCATCCAGGATACCATCTCAAATGGATTTTCAAGCTTTTTATCCTGTATTTTTGCCATGTCTGCTAAGTTCCTACCAAGGTGCGTTGTGGCACAGGCATTCAACAGCAGGAAGACAAGGTCTCTGGTTATTTGAAAACTTTTTTTGGGGAAAAAGATGAGTTAAGACAGATATATTTAAATAATTAAAAAACCCTTGAAGATGACTAAAAGTCATGGTAGAACGTTAGCAAGAAAATAATTTTTTTTTTGAGTCAATGTCTCACTCTGTCGTCTAGGATGGAGGTCAGTGGCAGGTTCATGGTCACTGCAGCCTCGACCTGCTGGGTTCAGGTGATCCTTCCACCTCAGCCTTCCAAGTAACTAGAGCTACAGGCATGTGCCACCACACCCAGCTAAATTTTCTTGATTTATTGTAGAGATGAGGTCTCACTAAGTTGCCCAGGTTGGTCTCAAACCTGTGGGTTCAGGCAATGCTCTCACCTCAGTCTCCCAAAGTGCTGGGATTATAGATGTGAGCCACTGTGCCCAGCCTCAGAAAATAATTTTATAGTGGATTGCTCCTACACTAAATAGCCAGCTTCGTAGGTACTACTCCAGAGTTTGTTTTCGTAAACTCATTGTACTAACTAGACTCTGTATTTTTTAAAAGCTTCCTTTCCCCCCCTTTTAAAATTATTATTTTTTTCTTGCTGGCAGAGTTAATTTTATTATTTTATTTTTGTATCTTTTTTTTAACAAATGTATTTAAAGGCCCACACATACAATTTTATGTTTAGATTTTAAGTGTTTTTCTTTATGTTGACATAGGTTTTATAGGAATCCATTTGATGGCAGTATAATATTTTATAAGGTGAATAAACCATAATTTACTTAATCACTCTAGTATTTTAGTAGATTATAACATTATCACAAGCATCTTTTTTGCATAAAACTAATTTTTGATTATTATTTTCTTGGGACAGACTCTTAGAAATATGTTTCCTAGATCAGAAGCGACTTTTTAATGCTTTTAGATATATACATGCATATATATGTGTGTATATATACATATAGACAAAAATTTTTCTTTTTTTGTAGGAATGGGATCTTGCCATGTTGCCCAGCTGGTCTTAAACTCCTGGCCTTAATTGATTCTCCTGACTCAGTCTCCCAAAATGTTGGGATTACAGAGGTGGGCCACCATAACCAGCCCTTTAAAAAACTTCTGAGATGCTTGTGATAATCATTGAGGTATTGACCACTGAGACAAGAGGTGCTAAGGGGGACCTGCTATAGTCTGCATTGACACACATACATCACACAAACGTCTCTCAATAGCAGTCACTGAGAAAAACTTAAGAGGTGATTTTATTGGCAATATAAAGAAACTGTTTCCACTTCCCTTTTTTTTTCCTTTTGTGTGCAAGTCACCCCTGCACACACTAGGGAGTTGTGACTTTTTGTAAATGCTCTCCTGAAGCCCTTCTTCAGCTGTGATCTAACGGCCCTGGATGTCTGCTGAGGCTCATGTCTGGAGGACACAAAAGGCTGTGCCAATAATAGCAGTTTTTTCCCCCACGTTCAGAGCTCAGGACTTGAGGTGGCCCCTTCTCTGATTTTTGTATACTGAAACATGTCTGTGCCTGAGCATCCATTTTCTCTGAGGCTGCGACATCATACTTAGGATAATTTTTTTTTAATTGAGGCATTTATTCTCTGAAGCACTCAAAGAAGCTCTCCCTCCCTCCATTCCTCCCTCCCTCCCTCCCTTCCTTCTTTTCCAGTCAGTGTCTCCGTCTGTCATCTGGGCTAAAGTTCAGTGGAACGATCACAGCCCACTCCAGCCTCAACCTCTTGGGTTCAGGCCATCCTTCTGCCTCAGCCTCCTGAGTAGCTGGAACTAGAGGCGTGCACCACCACATCTGACTATTTTTTTGATTTTTGTAGAGACGAGATCTTGTTATGCTGCCTAGATCTATCTCAAACTCCTGGGCTACAGCAGTCCTCTTGTCTTGGCCTCCCAAATTGCTTTCTAGATTGCCTTTCCATCTCTACTTCACTTGTCTAACTCATTCCAGCTTCCCCTCTCAGTCAGAACATCACTTCTTCCTGGAGGCTCATTTGGACCTCCTAAGTTTGCATGATGTTTGTTTCTATAGAACATAATTTACCCTGTACTCACCAAACTGTGAGGTAATTAGTTCCCTGCTAATATCCCTGTGCTCCTCTGGGCTGTGGACAAGTGCGGAGGACACCATATCTGCATTGGCCACCAATATGTTCCTAATATGGGCAACAGAACTAGCCACAAGGTAAGTACTCAATAAATATTTGTTTAGTGAATGATCGACTGAACAACCCCCCCACCCCAAGTCCCCCACCACCACCCCGCCAGGCTGAGTTTGAAAAGCTAAGGCTAAGGCAGACGTAGGGAGGCGCCACGGCAGCCACTGGAAGTCTGTGGAAAACGTGCCTTCAGGGTTTACTGATGAAAGTCATTAATCTCCACTCTTCTGCTTGGCTGATTACTGGGCCTCTCACACCCTCTGGTTGCTCTCTCCCGGTTGGCTTGCCATACTTCATACAGAGACGTTAGCTTCTATTGCCAAAGATTAAAAAATCCAGCTGGCTTCTGAATACTAAGTGGCAAATGTTTACTATAAGCCAGATGAAGACAGGCTGTTCCTTTAGCAATATTTTGCTTCTCAGTAAGAGGAAAATTAATCTAAAATTAATTTTAGATATAAATTATACTGTCAAAGAGAATCAGTGCCTATCTGTCTGCTTCTTTTTGAAGTATCGTTTGTACCCAAAGTAATTTCCTTAATATGGGCGCAGTCTGTTCTAGATTAGAAAAGGAGAAAAAGGGCACTCCATGTAGTATACTTTTCTTTTGTTCTGTTTTGTTCTGGGTTTGACAATCCAGGAACACCATTTCCCTCAGCTGGATGATATCTGTATAAGAATAGTGGCCACTTATGAATGTACACCATGGTTAAAATGTACTCTGTGTGTTCTGATAAAAGTTATTCACCCCAAAATCCTGTTTCAGCTAGCAAATTGATTCACATGCTGAAAGTGGATGAGTTTTTTTTTTTAATCAAATAAAATACATTTTTTTCACTTTCTTCTTCATTTTAAGCTTATTTGCTAATGGTTTCTTTCTCATACTTAAAATTCTACTGGGCTCAAGCAAGAGGCAGTCAGATAATTAAAAAAAGAAATTAAAAAGAAATGCAATGGATGGATGTTTTAGAAGCTCAGAAAAGGCTGAGTGTATATCCTGCTGTTTTCTTGAGTCTATTAAGGAGCTATAGTGCAGAATATTGAATCCAAGCAGGGCGATTTTTCTAGATGTCAGCATCAGTAGCTAGAGGGCTTGCTCTTCATCAAGACAATCTTCACCCTTCATAAGGCTGGCCCTGAATAAATAGAAAGTATTGATTAAGAAAAGTGAGGATGGGGAATAATTTTGATGTTTCTTAGGTTTCAGAGAGTACTCCTGGGGGGTTATTACCGGCGTTTTCTCTTTGCTGAGAGCACAGGGTGTCTCTTCAGAAGTGCTCTGTGTTCTGTCCTCAATAATAAGCTCTTTGCGTAAGGAAAAAAAGAATGAGAAGGCTTTGTCTCTGCCTTTGAGGAGTGTATGAGTGGTTAGGGAGACAAAAATCTAGAAAATTCAAGCACAATTAGCAAGCATTAGGAGAACACGGGTAAGATAATCAGGAAGGGAGTAGGGTCTGTGGAGTAAAGAATCATATATCATGGAGAGAGGACAGTGTGAGGTTTTAGAGCACAGGCTCTGGACTGCTTGGATTTGAATATCATCAATGCTATTTAGATTTAATGTGTGACATTAAGAAAGTTACTCAATCTCTAAACAAAAGGGGATAATACCATGTTCACTTTATTTGGTTCTGAGGATTAAATGAGATAATACATAGAAAGCAATCATCATGATACCTAGAACATGGTATATACCGGAAAAATGTTAGCTATTATTATTATCATAGACAGTATTTTTTATCAGGTAATTACCTCATTTAGAGGAGGTGATTTTCTCTCCACTTCCAAACATGCTATCTTTCTTGTTTTTCCTTAACTCATTTTCAAACTAAGCATTTTTTAGGCCTTTTAAAAATGGCCCAAATTTGATTATTAATAATATTATTATTAAAATAATGTATTAGCCAAGGGAAAACTGCCTAAAATGCATTATCTGTGTAATCTTGCCAACAACTTATGAAGTAGATAATATACACAGCCTAGTATATACATATGCACACAAATGAGTGTTTTTATATTTTGTTTCATGTATTAATTTAGGAAATCTGAATAAAAAGCTTTCCATCTGTATCCAGGTTTTCTTGTAATTTTTTTTTTTTTTTTGAGTTGGAGTCTCATGCTGTCGTCCAGGCTGGAGTGCAGTAGCACACTCATGGTCACTGCAGCCTTGACCTCCTGGGCTCAGGTAATCTTTCTGCTCAGCCTTTCAAATAGCTGGAACCATAGGTGCGCACCACTAAGCCTGGCTAATTTTTTTGATGTGTTGTAGAGACAAGGTCTTGCCAAGTTTTCCAGGCTGGTCTTGAACCCCTGGACTCAGGCAATCCTCTCACCTCCACTTCCCAAAGTGCTGGGATTACAGGTGGGAGCCACCATGCCCAGCCATTCTTCAATCTCAGTACAAACTAATAGTACTATTAGCCAAGAAAGATCATAATAGTTGCTATATAATAATAGAAATATAAATACATAATAATGGCTAACACATATAGTTGTTACCAAGCACTCTTCTAATATATATGTATACTCTATATATGTATGTACATGTATGTGTGTGTGAATTTGTTTAACACAATTACAGAGAGCTGGTATTGATTATGAGAACCACCAACAATGCATCCTTTTTGCCACTCTATAGTGCTTTTTATTAATTCAGAGCACATTTAATCCAACTTGAAAAAATTCTGGAACACCTTAATTACTAGGGTTTATATCTCTGTGTCATCTTAATGGTTAGAAACAATGAAATTATTATTTCTTGATAAGATGTTTCCTTATTGCCCCAGAAAATCAACAATAGCATCAATAATAGCAATAGGCGGCCAGGTGCTGTGGCCTGTGTCTTCAATCCCAGGTATTTGTGAGAAAGACCAAGATAGGAGGATTCCTGGAGCCCAGGGGTTCAAGACCAACCTGGATAACATAGTGAGAACTTCATCTATAACGAAAACACATAATTTTGGCCAGACTTTAGCAAGCATTCTCACACACACACACACACACACACACACACACACCTCCCAATATATCCTTAGCTTACATGATAATTAACAAATATTTGTGCCAAATGTCATATTGTCCTTCTTGAGATCAGGTTTTTCTAACATTTCTATTATCAGCAACTGTTTTTCCTCATTTTCATTCACAAATTATTTTTCATTTATTTTATTACAAGACCATATGTTTGTGTAGCAATATTTCTTGAAACAAGAGACTGAGAAGTCAAGGAGAGCAATGTGTAGTTTTTGTAGTCACTGCTTTCTAGAATATGACAAGGAAAAGAATTTCCCCCTAGAGCCTCTCTGTGGCTCCATTTTTAACTTCTGGCTTCCAGAACTGTAAGGTAATACATTTCTGTTGTTTCAAGTTACTAAGTCTGTGTTCATTTTCTACAGCAGCAGTGGGAAACAAATGTGGATTCTAAATGGGAGAATCATTATTTGCTTAAATTCAGTCTTCAAATTCATGTATTCTGACTAAAATATATTCATGATTCTAAGAAGCCTGTTTTCTCCATCGTAATATCTTGGAAACTGGGATGCACCTTAGAACTGGTGTCATCCTACCATTGCTGTTGGTCAGATGGCAAAGGTGCTGTGGAGTCATTACACGTCCTTTGCAAACTAAAAGCTTCATCAGCAAAACTTGCAGGATGGGTGTGAACGATTTGAAGGAAAATGCCAGAGAAAACAGTAGCGCTCTAATAAAACCATTTTGTTTTGAAATAATTTCAGGCTTTCAGAAAAAAAATCATACAAAGAATTTCTATGTAAGCTTGACCCAGATTCCACAAAGATTAACATTTTACCATATTTGTGTTACCATTCTTTTTTATGTAATATGCTTCTGAATGATTTGAGAGTAAGTTGCAGGCATGCAGATATGACGCCCTTTACATCTAAATAGTACGTCAATGTGTATATCTTAAAAACAAGGTCACTTTCTAACATAACCACAATGCTGATATCAACATAAATCAATCAACATTGATAAAGTATTCTAATCCAAAGACATTCCAATTTTGTCAATTGTCTGACAGATGCCCTTTTAAGCAAAAGAAATAATAATTCTTGCCCAGGATCCAAACCAGGGTCACATGTTATATTCAATTGTCTGTCCTTTTTAGTCTCCAGCCTGAATGATTCTTCAATCTCGTCTTTTATGACCTGCCATTTTGAAGATTACAGGCCAGTCAGTTTGTAAAATATACCTTAGCCTGAGATAGTTCTGATGTTTCTTCATGAGTAGATTCAAGTTATACTTCTCTGGAGGTGGGGAAGAAGGGGAATAGGAAAATCACAAATGCTTCTTTTCAGTGTAGCGTGCGAGGAGCTACCTGATGTCATTTTATAACTGATGTTAACTTTGATGACTGAGTTAAGATGATATCACCAAGCTCCTCCACTGTTGTCACTATTTTTCTTTCGGTGATTAACATGTATCGTGTAGGAAGAAACTCTGTCCTGATTTAAATATCCTTTCTTAAAAATCATAATTTCTTAATAGAACACTCAAACTATGGGAACAAAATGGCTGTGGGAGGAGGCATGGGAGGTGCTGAGTCACAAGTGCTTGCACCACTCTTCAAATGGGAGTCAGAGGGATGCCAGCCAGTTCTGAACAGGCTCACATCAGTTTGGAGCCTTGCACCTGTGGCTCTGGGCTCTTTGGAAGATTCTTTTATGAAATGCTGTATCACCAGTGTGGTTATGTAACAGGGGCTGTTTTGTGGAAACAATTTGAAACATGGGAAGTGTCAGTCTGAGCCCAAAAGGTGAACTTTAAATGTAAACAATTTGTGAGGAAAATCACACTTATTTGTTTGTCTTATATATATTTTGTGGTTTGCCCACAAAAATCATGTATAACAACCTGTATATAATTAAATCCAAAGTAACTCTTTAAGTAATTATAAATGAATAATGTAGCCAGGTGAGGTGGCTCACGCCTGTAATCCCAGCACTTTGGGAGGCAGAAGCGAGAGGATTGCCTGAGTCTATGGGTTCGAGATTAGCCTGGGCAACATGGCGAGACCTCGGCTCTACAGTAAATCAAAAAACTAGTCAGGTGTGGTGGTGCATGCCTGTAATTCCAGCTACTTGGAAGGCTGAGGGGGAAGGATCACCTGAGTCCAGCAGGTCGAGGCTGTGGTGGCTGTGAGCGTGCCACTGCACTCCAGCCTGGGCAACAGAGTGAGACTTCAACTCAAATAATAATAATAATGATAATAATAATAATAGCATTAAGAAAGGCTTTTGTCATCATTTTTTTTCTCTCTTATTTGCACATAAATGACATATTTTACAATGATGCTGTCTTGAATTCTGAATGATAAAAGTTTTGACATTACAGGATAAGGACTTGACTGACCTAGTCCTTATTCTTTTATTCTTTACTGTTATTTTCCTTTAGATTGTATTCTTATGCTTCCTAAAAGAAATACAGATGAAAATAAATTACAGTGTGCCATCAGCGTGGTGAACCTTAGTCACAAATGTGAAGTAGGATCAGATCTGTTTTATTCTCAACCTAAATTTAGAAAATCCCCTTGGTGGCATCTAATCATTTTTTCTTTCCTCTCTTATCACCTATTCCCCTACATGTAGGATATAGCTGCTCTTAGGAAAAAAACCAGTCAGATCAACTTATTTAAAGTGAGTTAGGAAGGACAGTACCATCTCTCAGTAGTGTCTCTCAGAATATTTGGACTTTTGTGGGTACAGAGCCCCAGGTCAGCTTGACCAAGAAAATTAAGCCTAACTGAGCAATTTCACACGTACGTTCAGAGAGCTGGGAAGGATTTTTTTTTTTTTTATTTTACCACACAGTCAACTGTCTACTCTGTCAGGGATTAAGAGCTGCCCACTTGGGGTCTTCTGGACACAGTAGCACCAGAGAAGCCTGTTTTATGCATTTATCTCTCTCTCTCTCTCTTTTTTTTTTTTTTGAGTTGGAGTCTCACACTGTCGCCCAGGCTGGAGTACAGTTGCACGCTCCTGGCCACTGCAGCCTTGACCTGCTGGGCTCACGCGATCCTTTCGCCTTAGCCTTCAAAGTAACTGGAACTACAGGTGCATGCTACCACACCTATTTAATTTTTGTTGCTGTTGTTGCTGTAAAGACAGCTCTCACCATGTTGCCCAGGCTGGTCTCGAACCCATGGACTCAGGCAATCCTCTCGCCTCGGCCTCCCAAAGTCCTGTGTTTGTAGGCTTTAGCCACCATGCCCAGCCTTCATTTATCTCTTTTGCGTGACAGATCCACCAAGGTTAATAGCCTAGCCAGGAATATTGTGGTCACAAAAGAGCCTCCTTACTTTCATGAGTTGTATACACATAATTTCCAAATTCAACAACTCAAGGAAGCTGCAGCTTGGAGAAGATTCAGTGGACACCAGTGGCATTAAGCATAGGTCAGAGTAAAAGGCTTTATTTTGAAACATGAAAAGATTTGTGAATACTGTATTTACTCAGCAAAGGGGAGATTAAGGAGAAATGCTTTTGGTGCGGTAAGCATATGAACTAGAAATATGCCATTCTTCAACAAAACTACTTTGGGCCTCAGTTTTACTCCCATCATCACCCTGGACTTGAGGACTGGACTACATTGTCTGACTCCAGGAACTTAAAGGACCAGAGTCATCGGTATTGGATTATAACAATATAAATCATTCTAAATTGGCTAGTAAGCTTTATACTTACATAACATGTGTTGTTTTAATTACTGGTTCTCATTGACAGGTACACGTGGAACAAAGTTGGTAAGGACTTCAGCAGCTGCAGTGAACAGAATAATGACTTCCTTCCCTCTTTGGCCCTTTTGAGTTCTCAGGAGGCATGGCCGAAATATCAGCACCAGATGGCTCTAAAAAAAGATGACGATTATTTTAAATTTATGCCCTCCCTGTTCCTAAAAAAAAGATTTAAGGTAGCTCAAAGTCTCAAATCGTTTTCAGAGTAGAAATTTCTAATTGTTCTGAACATAAGTCTTTCCAGTAGTTTACAGGTGTTGTTTGATTCTTGTATGACTAGACCCTATGGCAGGGGCCCACCTCGGTCTTGATCTAAAGATTCTAGAAAATAGAAATTAGAATAGAAGAGCGTCCAGGATATGTTCTCGCTTGCTCTCTAACTTCTTAAAAAGTCTGGCTAGAGCCGGGCTTGATTGGCTCAGCCTGTAATCCCACACTTTGGGAGGCTGAGGTGAGTGGATTGCCTGAACCTGTGGGTTCGAGACCTGCCTGGGCAACTTGGCGAGACCTCATCTCTACAATAAATTTAAAAATTAGCCAGGTGTGGTAGTGAGCGCCTGTAGTTCCAGCTACTTGGAAGGCTGAGGCGGAAAGATTGCCGGAGCCCAGCAGGTTGAGGCTGCGGTGACCGGGAGCAGCCCCTGCACTCCAGTCTGGGCGACAGAGTGAGACTCCAACTCAAAAAAAAAAAAAAAAAAAAAAAAGGCCGGCTAGAGATGGTCTAGTCTTCAGTATGTGCTTGTTTGTAGTTTAATAATTTGCTTTGCTGAAGGGGAAATACACAGTGACAGAGGTGGCAACGAACTAATATTCTGAGAGACTAGTATGTGCTAGGCTTTTCGTTCCAACAGAGCTAACCTATTTGTCTCACATTTTCTTTTTGAAGTATGCCCAAAAGCTGTGTATGATGAAAATCTACGTCTCTCAAGCAAAGCAGCTACGAAATTTGCAAGACCCAGTGCAAAATAAAAACATAGGCTTCTTGTTGAAAAAACTTTTTCATCTTTCCCAGTTTCTTTTCTTGCCTGTCCTAGTGTTTATTATTTTCTATTTAATATCATGCTTCCCTTGGCATGGGGTTATTTTTACTTGCAGGGTGAGTGCAGATGTTTCCAGGAGCCCAGGGCCGTGCTCTGAGTCCTTGCGAGCAGAATGTTTATGTCTGACCCCAGCCCTCTCCATGCCTGTGTCCAGGCCCCAGATGGAGTGACTGAGGGGTAGAGAGCACCTCTGAGAAATCTCCCTGGATAGGCAGGAACATCGTGAGTCAAGGCTCCAAGCCCCAGTGCCTGCACCATTGTCACACAGGACTTCACTTACAGAACTCAAATTCAAAGATACAATGATTCAGAATTTCTTTATTATATTTTATTTTGAAACCAGGTCTTACTCTGTTGCCCAGGCTGGAGTGCAGTGGCACCGTTATGGCTCACAGCAGCCTCGACCCTTTGGGCTCAGGCGATGCCTCCGTCTTAGCCTCTAGAGTAGCTGGGAATACAGGCCTGTGCCACTGTGCCTGGCTAATTTATTTGTTTATTTTTTGTAGATGCGAGGTCTTGCTCTATTGCCTAGGCTGGTCTTGAACTCTGGGGCTCAAGCAATCCTCCTGCCTTGGCCTTCCAGAATACTGGGATTTTAGGAGTGAGCCACTGTGCCCGGCCTAAATATTCATTCTTTAGACATTCACTTTGCTGCCATTTGTGCCAGTCTTGCTTCTTATTCTAGAGGACATAGCAGTAAGCAAAAACGATAAAAAATCTTTGTCTTTATGGAGTTTACATTCCAGTAGGAGGAAATAAACAATACACAAAATAAGCGAGTTAAACAAATTAGAGAGTGATAGGTGTTTTGAAGACAAAGAATGCAGAGAAGGGAAATGAGAATGATTGAGTTGACAAAATAATGCATGTGGGAGTTGATTTTGTTGTATTTTACTATTTCAAAACATATTTCTTTTCTTCTCTTTCTTTCTTTTTTTTTTTTGTTGGAATAGTGTCTCACTACGTTGTCCAGGCTGATCGCAAACCATCCTCCTGCCTTGGCCTCCAAAAGTGCTGGGATTACAGGCATGAGCCACCATGCCCAGCCAGGGGTTAACTTTATTTATTTTACTTAATTATTTTTTTTTGAGTCGGAGTCTCACTCTGTCACCCAGGCTGGAGTGCAGTGGCACACTCTCGGCCACCATAGCCTCGACCTGCTGGGCTCAGGCAATCCTTTCGCCTCAGCTTTCCAAGTAGCTGGAACTACAGGTATGTGCCACCATGCCCGACTAATTTTTTTATTTATTGTAGAGCCAAGATCTCGCCATGTCTTCCAGTCTGGTCTCGAATTTATGGGCTCAGGCAATCCTCTGGCCTCCGCCTCTCAAAGTGCTGGGATTACAGGCTTGAGCCACTGCGCCCGGCCACTAGGGGGTTAAGTTTAAATGGGGTTATCGGCTGTGCTGTCTCATGCTTGTAATCCCAGCACTTTGGGAGGTTGAGGTGGGAGGATTGCTTGAGCCCAAGAGTTTAAGACCAGCCTGGGCAACATAGCGAGATCTGGTTTCTGTATTTACAAAATAAAAAAAAAAAATGAAATTATCAGTAAAATATGACAGAGAAGGTGACTTTTAAATAAAAGTTGGAAAGTGGAGAAGTAGCTAACTGAGAAGGTATCTGAAGACCAGGGCATACAGAGCTGAGTGCTTTCCAGGAATAGCAGCAGAACTGTGTTTTAGGGGTGGTAGGAACAAGGGTGAGAAAAATTCCAGTAGCCAAGAGGCTGGAGGGATTTGGAACTTCTGTTGTTAAAGGTGTTAATGCACAAGTTAGTGCCATTTTAAGGAGGGTGTTATAAAAGATTCATCATCAAATTAGTACTTGGACCAGGTAGACTTCGTGAGACCTACCGAGACATCATTGTGATTCTCAGCTATTGTTATGAGATGCATTTTACTCCCTCTGGGCAGATGACTTCCATTTCCAAGCCAGTGGGGAAAGAGACAGTGAAAAGCAAAAGTCAAAGTTGCCCTCTGTTGAAATGTAAACTCCCCGTGAAGTCAAAGAGTTTTACATTTTTTGTTCACGGCTGAGTCCTCAGAAGTTAAAAGTGTGGCTGACACACTGTAACTGCAAAATGGATATTTGTTTAAGGAATGATCATTTAAGTTTACAATCTATTGGCCTGCCCTCTATTATGAAAGAGAAGTTAACTGAAAGTCATCAACTTGTTCAGAGTTCAAAAGAATGAGTTTGCTTGTGATATTAATAGACCTTTCTTTTATACACAAAACTATTTTAAAGAATGAAGACAATTGGCTATATTACAATCTTGGCACTTAAAATCCTGTGTTTGCAGAATAAGCGATCTCTGCCACTAGATATATTGTTATCTGTTCAGGTCTTACCTTCTCCATTCAAATGTCACTTCCCCAACTACATTATCTAAATGTGTTGTGTCTTCTTTTCACTGTCGCTTTCTATTTCTTTTACTCTGCTTCATTGGGTTTTTTTTTTCTCTTTTAATTTTTATTTTGAAATTGTGGGGTACAATTCAGGGTTAGGTATACAAATGTTCATTGTGCAGGTACCCTTATTAATGAGGTGTGCCCCCCCTCACCCTGGCGGATATCGACTAGTGTCAATCCCAGCTACCTACCCCCTATCCCCCTCCCTGCAGTTTCCCACTACTTTCAATCCCTTTCCTACAGTAATACAGTAGTTGTTCAAGGTCCACTTATGAGTGAGAACATGTGATAATCAGCTCTTTGTTTCTGTGAGAGATCACTCAGTATTATAAACTCTAATTCCATCCATGTTGCTGTGAAGTTTATTTTACTTATCTTTTTTCTTTTGCTTCATTTTTTAATGTGGTTATGAGTTGAATTGTGTTCCCTTAAAATGACATGCTCGAGTTCTAGCCCCAGTATCTCAGGTTGTGACCTTATTTGTAAATATGGTCTTTGCAGATGCAGTCCAGTTAAGATGAGATTGTTAGAGTGGGCTCTAGTGTAATATGACTGGTGTCCTTATAAAAAGGGGAAATCTTGACACAGACATAAATGTATATAGAGGAAAGAATATGTGAAGGCAGAGAATTGGAGTGATGCACCTACAAGTCAAGGAATGCCAAAGATGGTCGGCAGACCAGTAGAAGCTAGGAAAAGGCCAAGAAGATCCCCTATAGGATCCAAAGGAAGCATGGCCCTGCCCACACCTTAGTTGAACTTCTAACCTGCAGAACTGAGAGACAATATGTTTCTGTGGTTTTATGTTCCCCAGTTGCTAGTGTTTTGTTTTGGCAGCACTGGGAAACTAATCGACTACCTGACGTTAAGATATACCATTTGCTGTAGTTTAAATTCTGCCTGCCCCTATCAGAATCCAATTTCCATGAGAAAGGAAACAGTATATTTTGTTCACTTTTGTACCCTAAATAATTAGAATAGTGTCTGGCACTCAATAAATATTTGCCAAAAGAATTTAGGGATATTTTATTTTCTATTTTTTTCTTTTTTATTAATATGTAATGTTTGTACATATTTATGGGGTACATGTGATATTTTGTTGTATGTATAGAATATGTCCTGATCCGGTTGGGGTATCTGGGCTACACAACATCTTGAGCATTTATCCTTTCTATGTGTAGGGGACATTTTGAGTACGCTCTTCTAGCTATTTTGAAATATACAATATATTGTTGTTAACTATAGTCACCCTACTGTGCTATCAAACATTAGAATTTATTCCTTCTATTTAACTGTATGTTTGTACCTCTTAACTAACCTCTTTTCATCCCCTCCTTCCTTACCCACACACCCTTCTCAGAATCTAGTTATTTATCATTCTACTCTCTACCTCCCTGAGATCAACTGTTTTCAGCTCCCATAAATGAGGGAGAACATGTGATACTGGTCTTTCTGTGCCTGGCTTATTTCACTTAGCATAATAATTTCCAGTTCCGTCCATGTTTCTGTAAATGACCCAATCTAATTCATGGCTGTCCACTGTGTACATACACCATATTTTCTCTGTCCATTCATTTGTTGATGGCCACTTAGGTTGAGTCCTTTTCTTGGCTATTGTGAATAGTGTTGAAAAAAAACAGTCTTCAGATATCTCTTTAATAGACTGATGTTATTTCCTTTGGATAAATAGTAGAGGAATTGCTGGAGATGGTAGTTTTATTTTTGGTTTTTGAAAAATCTTTATTCTGTTTTCCAAAGTGGCTATGTATTCCCACAAACAATGTGTGAAAGTTTCTTCTTTTTTCCCACAGTCTCACCAGCATCTGTTATTTTTTGGTCTTTTTTGATAATAGCTATTCTAACCAGGGTGAGATGATATCTCATTGTGGTTTTGATTTCCATTTCCATTTCCCTGATGACTCAGGTGATGCTGAACATTTTTTCATATACCTGTTGGCCATTTGTATGTCTTCTTTTGAGAAATGCCTATTCAGATCCTCTGCCTACCTTTTAGTGGAAATGTTTTCTGTTTAATAGTCCCTTGTCAAATAAGTAGTTTGCAAACATTTTATTCCCAAACAGGCTGTCTCTTCACACTGTTGTTTTTCTTGCCCTAAAACAAGAAGCTTTCTGGTTTAATATAGTACTATTTATCTATTTTTGTTTTTGTTTCCTATGTTTTTGAAGTCTTAGCATAAAGTCTTTGCCTGGACCAATGTTCTGGAGTGTTTCTTTTATGTTTTCTATAGTAGTTTTAAAGTTTTGGGTCTTACATTTCAGTCTTTAATCCATTTTAGGTTGATATTTGTATATGGTGAGAAGTAAAGGTCTAGTTTCATTCTTCTGTATATAAATATCCACTTTTCCCAATACCATTTATTTAAGAGGTGTTTTTTAACTAAAGTATGTTCTTGGTGCCTTTGTTAAAAATCAGTTGGATGTAAATATTTGCACTTATTTCTGGGTTCTCCATTCTGTTCCACTAGTCTGTTTATCTGTTTTCACACCAGATACATACTTTTTTTTTTTTTTTTTTGAGTTGGAATCTCATTCTGTTCCCCAGGCTGGAGTGCAGTGGCATGCTCACCGCCACCGCAGCCTTGACCTGCTGGGCTCAGGTGATCCTTCCGTCTCAGCCTTCCAAGAACTGCAAGCATGCGCCACCACGCCTGACTAATTTTTTTGATTTATTGTAGAGATGTGGTTTTGCCAAGTTGCCCAAGCTGGTCTCGAACCCATGAGCTCAGGCAACCCTCTCACCTCAGCCTCCCAAAGTGCTGGGATTATAGGCATGAGCCACTGCGCCTGGCCTACCATGTTGTTTTGATAACTATAGAATTGGAATATATTTTTAAGTCAGGTAGTATGGTGCCTCCAGCTTTGTTCTTTTTTGTTCAGGATTGCTTTGGTTATTTGGACTCTTTTTTTTTTTTTGGTTCCATACGAAATTTGGGATTGGTTTTTCTATTTCTGTAAATTATATCATGCCCCCCCCCACTCTTTTCTTTGCTACAAATTGCTTCTTTCTAAAGATAGATTCAAGTACAGCTATTAATGAAGTAGAAAAAAATTTCAATAATTATAATGTATAGTGAAAATTTTCACTTTATATTCTACTATGGTTCCTTAAAAAGTACTCTGTGGTAGGAACTATTTCTCTGATGGGGGAGTCTTCAACATCTCTGAGACTATCCAAGAAGGCACCGATGCCAGGGATGGAAACATTACCTGTGCAGGAGACCCTGTAGGGTTCCAAGGAACATGTTGTCCAGTATGTGTGACAGGATGCTGCCTTGTGCCTGTTGACTATGCAACTCAAAGAAAGGATGCACATTTTGGCCAGACAGCTCAATTTCCCTCCCCTTTGGTACCACTGACTTCTGCTATCATAAAGCAGGACCTCTGCTTGCTTCTGTAGTGACTCCCTGGCTTCCAACAGTGAAACTTTCAATAACCAGTTTTGTCATTCTGAATGATAAAAATACCCCCAGAGTACAAAAGCCATAGAGATTTTGCCACTTATTTCCTAAAATGACTTGTTAGATTTGCAAGTCCGGGGTCACAGGTCTGTCTTCAGCTCCAGCATTGCAAAGAAAAACAGACAGAGGCTGTCACACTCCAAAGAGCAAAGGAAATGTGGCAACTTCTGCCTCTGACCACCGGATGTGCCTTCTGCAACTTCTGCAAGCTGTAATAATTGAGGTCATACTGTGGCTTTTTTTAAAGTTAAAAAAAATGGTTTTCGTGGTATATTAATCCTTACCTTTATTTAATTCAACAACCTCATCTGCTTAACTGATGTGAGGAAAAAAAATTCCGTCCCTTCGAGTTTGAGACAGATGAATAATCTAACCTGACTCAGTAAAGCATTTTTAAGATTAATGATCTTAATGGAATCCTTCCAATAAGGCATAATCATGATATTCTAAAATAGAAAGAATAAAAACAAAAAACGTGTTTGTGCATCAATATCCCTTCTAACATGTGAGTTTTGGAAAATCCCGTACTTTATGAATCATTAGCTTATGTTTGGTTTTGATGTTATACAATCATTTAAAAAACAAGTCTGTGTAGATGTTGCCACCTACTGTTTGCCTGGAAACATACTAGTAAAGTTCACTTTATGTAACAATACTCTTCCCTCTAATTGCATTTCTTTTTCCGGGAAGAGCATTTAAAAAAAAAATCTCAGGCGGGTTCGAGACCCACCTGGGCAACTTGGCGAGACCTCATCTCTACAATAAATCAAAAAATGAGCCTGGGTGGTACCGCGCGCCTGTAGTTCCAGCTACTCGGAAGGCTGAGGCGGAAGGATCGCCGGAGCCCAGCAGGTCGAGGCTGAGGTGGCTGGGAGTGGC
>NW_007247340.1:264851-280488 GCF_000164805.1 Carlito syrichta
AAATAAATAAATAAATAAATAAATAAATAAATAAATATTAAAATAAAAATAATCAATTCCTTTTTCTTTTTAAAATTATTTATTATTCATTAGCTTTCTCTTAAGTACTGTCTCTGCAAGGCCATTCAGACAAATTCTTCCCTTATACATTGGAGGCAATGACCTAATTAAAAAAGTTTTTTCCCTTGCACCAGGTGTGATGGCTCATATTTGTAATCCCAGCATCTTGGGAGGCCTAGGTGGGAGGATCGTTTAAGCCCAGGAATTGAAGATTAGCCTGGGCAAGGTAGTGAGAACCTGTATCTATAAAAACAAAACAAAACAAAAACATAGCTGGGCGTGGTGGTGCACGCCTGTCGTCCTAGCTGCTTGCTAGGCTGAGGCAGAAGGATTGCTTGTACCCAGAAGTTAAAGACTGCAGTGAGCGATGATCACAACACTGCATTTCAGGCTGGGAAACAAAGTGAGGTCTTGTTTCTAAACAAAAATTCCTTAATATACTGAAACAATAAATTGGTTTCAGGTTTGAAAAGACTATACAGTATAGGTAATGAAACCCCTTTTAAAAATACATATTAGCCGGGCTCAGTGGCTCAGCCTGTAATCCCGCACCTTTGGGAGGCTGAGGTGAGTGGATTGCCTGAGCCCGCGGGTTCGAGACCCGCCTGGGCAACTTGGCGAGACCTCATCTCTACAATAAATAAAAAATTAGCCAGGCATGGTAGCGCGCCTGTAATTCCAGCCACTTGGAAGGGTGAGGCGGAAGGATCGCCGGAGTCCAGCAGGTCGAGGCTGCGGTGGCCGGGAGCGTGCCACTGCACTCCGGTCTGGGCGACAGAGTGAGACTCCAACTCAAAAAAAAAACCAGAAAACATATTAATCTTCAATCTATTGCAAAGTGGTCAAGATTATTGGATTGTTGTTAGTTTTATTTTAAGATTAAAATTCAAGATATTTATAAGGCAAATATATATATATATTCATGTCCTAGTTTAGGCTATTATGAAAAAATATCTTATCTGAGTGGCTTATAAACATCAGAAACTTATTTCTCACGGTTCTGGAGACTGGGAAGTCCAAGTCTGGTGAGTGTCTGGTGAGTGTACGCTTCTTCACAGAGAGCAGTCTTCTTATTGTAAACTCACATGACAGAGGGGTGAGGGATCTCTCCAGGGTCTCTTTTTTGGGGGTTTGCATCTCACTCTGTCACCCAAGATGGAGTGCAGTGGCACACGCACGGCCATTACAGCCTCGACCTGCTGGGCTCAGGAGATCCTTCCACCTGAGCCTTCCTGGAACCACAGGCATGCACCACCACATTCAGCTAATTTTTTGATTTATTGTAGAGATGAGGTCTCGCCAAGTAGCCCAGGCTGATCTCAAATCCCTAGGCTCAGGCAATCCTCTCACCTCAGCCTCCGAAAGTGCTGGGATTATAGGTGTGAGCCACTGCACCAGGCCAGGGTCTCTTTTAAGGGGATGCTAACTTTTTGTTGAGGGCTCAACCCTCACAACCTAATCACTTCTCAAAGGACTACCATCACCTTCCAGGTCAGGATTTTAACAGATGAATTTTGGAGGGGAGACCCAAACATTCAGAGCATAGCACTGTAAATATATTTGGATGTCAGCCATTGAATGGCAAATTATTTTTTATAAGAATAAAAAAATCCCTTTGGGAGGCTGAGGTGAGTGGATTGCCTGAGCCCGCGGGTTCAAGACCCGCCTGGGCAGCAAGACCTCATCTCTACAATAAATCAAAAAATCAGCCGGGCGTGGTAGCGTGCACCTGTAATTCCGGCTACTCGGAAGGCTGAGGCGGAAGGATCGCTGGAGCCCAGCAGGTCGAGGCTGCGGTGGCCAGGAGCGGCCACTGCACTCCAGTCTGGGCGATAGAGTGAGACTCCAACTCAAAAAAAAAAAAAATCAATTATTTTACTTACCAATTGGTCTTCTGAACTGTTTATTTTGTAATTAATTTTGTGATGTGAATTGTAACACTATTTTCAGTGTACTGTTGATTAAAACCAAAAACATGCTGGGAATGGTGGCTCACGCCTATAATCCCAGCACTTTGGGAGGCTGAGGTGAGAGGATAGTCTGAGCCTGTGGGTTTGAGACCAGTGTGGACAATGTGGTGAGACCTCGTCTCTACAATAAAATAAAAATATTAGCTGGGCATGGTGGAGCATGTCTGTAATTCCAGTTACTTGGAAGGTTGAGGGAGAAGGATTGTCTGAGCCCAGCATGTTGAGGGTGCAGTGGCCATGAGCAGCATGCCACTGCACTCCAGCCTGTGTGACAGAGTGAGACTCTGACTCAGAAAAAAAGAAAAAAGAAAAGAGAAAAGAGAGAGAGAAAAGAAGAAAAAAGAAGGGGGGGGGAAGGAAAAAAAGAACAAAGAAAATCAGAGATAAACACTTTGAAAACTTTACAATCATATTTCAGATTAATTTAAGTTCATTGAGGTAATCCATGATTTGCAGAAGAATGACCATGACAATAGACAACTGACTATTATAGTTAAAAATCTGTAAAAAGTTTTCCAGTTTGTAAAGTTTTTAACATATTTTAGTAAATTTGGTCCTTGTAACAACCCTGTGAAATAATTAGCATGGTAATTGTTTTCATATTACAGGTAAAAATATTTTCAAGACTGAAAAAAATCAAGGTACTTGTTGAATTTTTTTATAATCAATATTTTTATTATGATATTGTGGGGTACAGTTGAATATTATACAGCCAAAATAATTGTACAAATCCAGTTATCTTTTTTTTTTTTCTTTTTGATTTGGAGTTTCACTCTGTCACCCAGGCTGGAGGGCAGTGGTACACTCCCGATCACCACAGCCTCGACTTGCTGGGCTCAGGCAATCCTTCAGCTTCAGCCTTCCAAGTAGCTGGAACTACAGACACACGCCACAAATGCCTGGCTGCTTTTTTTAATTTATTGTAGAGATGAGGTCTCGCCAAGTTGCCCAGGCTGGTCTCAAACCCGTGGGCTCAGGTATTCCTCTCACCTTGACCTCCCAAAGTGCTGGGATTATAGGCATGAGCCCCCACGCGCAGCCCATCCAGTTCTCTTAACCTCAAAGTTTATTCACTTTTACTAATCCTTATGAGTTAGTTTAATTAACTTACAGGATTGGTAATGAACTCTTTTTAGACTTTTGCTTGTTAGGTGAACAATTTTAAAGTTACCAAGCATTCACCTCTAAACTTTTGTGTAGGTCTCTAATAACTGAAATGGCCTGAAGTGTATTCTTTTTCTGTGAAGCTGACATGCATAAGCTGGTCTCAAAACACCACCTGAATTGTTTTGGAAGTGTATTGTTTTTCAGGCTCCAGATAAGAACTCAGACTGCCCAACACCTTCATTTCAGCCTTGTCATACCCTGAGCACAAAACTCAGTCATATCCTGCCAGGACATCTGATCTGTGGAAGCTATAGTATCATACATCTATGTTATTTTAAGCCCTTTTCATTGTAAGTCTGGGGTCCTTGTTTCCTTGCTAGCTATAATGTGTGGGCCACTTGCAGCTTCCAGAGGCCACTGGCATCTCCTGCATGTGGTCCTCTCCATCTCCAAAGCCAGTAGTGGAAAATGTCTCCTTGTGGAATCCCAATCATGCTGTCAATCTCTCTAACTTCTCTGTTGCTGACTTCTAGACACAGATGAAAAGATTTGTGATTAAGTAAATCAAACTCCCCTGGAATATTTCTTTTTCTTAACTGACTTGGGGACTTAACTGCAACACAAAATTCCTTCAAAGCAACACCTAGATTAATATTTAATTGAATAACTAAGAGAAGGTGTGTATAAACCAACAGCTGGGAATATGGGAGGCTTATTTAGAATTCTGCCAACCATGCTTCTTATCTGCTTGGCCACAAGCATTTCCTAATTTAGCCCCCAGTCTCTGCCTTAATACTCTCATCAATTTACATTACAAAAAGGCCACTCAATGAATCATTCTAAAGCAAAGTTCTGATTAGGTTTAATGTCTTACTTAAGTCAATAACAACAAAGCAACCATCAGTTTGAAGGCCTCCCATGACATATCAGTAAGGTCTTTGAAAATTGAGGTCCAAACCACCTTTGTTTCTCTCTGAGTTCATGCATTATTAAATTGAGTATTCACCTTGTTCTATGCACAGTGAGCTCAGTGTTTTGACTCTTCCCCCGTTTTCCTTACTCTCATCATTACAGGAACAAATCTCAATTGTTTCAAGGCTGCATCCCTATGGTTACTCCTCCAAAGAGCTGTGCATTAACCTCTCCCCCTTTGAAAACTTTTATTTTCTTGTTTCAAAAATCTGTATTTTCAGTGTAGTAAGCACTTCATCTTGGGTTAAGATAGTAGATAAATGCCTCTTTGCTTCTACCAAATAGCAGATTCCTCTAGGACAGATCTCTGTGTGGCTTGTCTTTGTCTTTCCTACAGCACTGGGTGTGGCTTGTAAAGAATATATATTCTAAAATATCTGCCAAGCCATTAACTAAAAATTCAAAATAGAAACCAGAATGTTATACAAACCAAGAGTTCACAGATCTGCATTGCGAATGCTTAATTACATATCCAAATCTTTTCTATCAGTTCTTTTATGGCTGCTATTTTCAAGGTCATTGTTTCCTGAGTTGCCTTCTTTATGTTAGATTATATTTATCAGCTCTTGGCTAATATTGGATGGTTAACTCATCTATTGTTAAAAAATTATAAATTAATGGTTTTGTTTGTTTTTTGTTACCTGGAGAAAGGAGTTCTGTTCCAATTATAAGAAATTTTTCAAGAGCTAGAGACAGACTTAATCTTATATCTTATTTTCTCATTCACACAGTTACCCTTTTTCTAATATTACGAATATTCTCCTACAAGTCATTCCTGACTAATGGGCTCTGCTGTGTGAATCATGTATGACTCAGCAAGTATTTTGGATTTTTAATGAGTTACCCTTTATTTAAGCAGGCTTCTGAAACATTAGTCATTGTGGGATTCAGCTTACACGTTTTGAGTTATGACTAATTGAAAATATGAACAGAATAGATAATTACGTGGTAACTTTCCAAATTTTGAAAGGACTTTGACATCAATTATCTCATTTTATTTTGTGAAACATGTGTCACGTCGGCTGTGAAAAGCAGTATCTTAGAGATCACTCTAACCTTTAGAGCAGACCAAAAAAAGCCATCTTGGAAAAAAAAAATGAACGAATGAATGAATTGATAGAATAATGATGGATTAGAAAAGAAACTGAAATTGAAAAGGAACAGATCTTAAAATTGTATGTCTGAACAACATAAAATTTTGTAACTTAACTGAAGAGCACAGAGAAGAACTAAATAAATAGATAGCCATATCACTATGATAACTCTCCAAATTGTGAAGATATTAATTTCCCCCACATATTCAGTTGATGTGAATTCAAAGTAATAAAGAGTTTTTTTGGTTTTTTGTTTAAAAGTCTGATTTTCGTCTGTAAGTGAAAATACACAAAACTATTTAAGAAACTTTTGAAAAGGAACAATGAGGGAAGTTTTGCCCCATAATATTTTTTTTCCTCTCCTACTCACATCACTCACTTGCAAATCTTCACTTTTGACACCAAATACGTGGGTTCCAATCCCCCTCGTATCAGTTCACCAGCAGACACCAGGTGTGTGTGCTATAATTTCATTAAATTCTGTTACTATCTGCCTGGAGTTAGTCAAATTCCACGTGGGTCCAGGGTTCAGTCTCACAGGACTGCCCCCACTTTTTATTGCAGGGGCCAATAGCAATCCAGGAGCTTCTAACTGGCTGTAAAGTGAGGTTCCTATGATCCCCCTCCTCTGGTTCACTCATTTGCTGGAGTAGCTCACAGGACTCAGGAAAGCACTTTACTTATGAGGGGGACCCCCAGAAAACAACAAAAAAAATTTTTGGAGGGCGGGTCCCTTGTAGTACAGGCATTGCCTGTAGGTAAATGTTCTAGGAACCCATGGGCGTCGGTGTATCAGCTGGCGTTGCTGTGAGAAGCTGCATTCGGCTTCAGTGAATATATATATTTTTGAGATTCTTTCAACACATTTGCCCATTTCATGATGGGTGGTTTACGAGTGCACCTACCCACATTGCACTGTGTTCATCAGTTTTTGACCAAAAATGGCAGTACGCCCCTGCCTCACCCTCCCTATTCACCCTCCCT
The DNA here is from genome assembly GCF_000164805.1 of Carlito syrichta. Taxonomy (NCBI): domain Eukaryota; kingdom Metazoa; phylum Chordata; class Mammalia; order Primates; family Tarsiidae; genus Carlito; species Carlito syrichta. Next base: position 271,039 of record NW_007247340.1, read on the forward strand.
TGCTCCTGGCCACTTGTTTTTGTTCCCCTGGATGAAAAAAGGCCTCAAAAGGAAACATTTTGCCCATGTGGAAGAGGTGAAACAAAAAACGACAGAAGAGCTAAAAGGCATCAAAATTGAAGAGTTCAGAAACTGTTTTGAGTAGTGGAATAAGTGTCTCAATAGGTGTATTGCATCAAATGGAGAGTACTTTGAAGGTGACTGAAGTTTAAACATGCAAGAATAAATGCATACTTTTAAAGAAATAAATCCCATTGTTTTAGGTTTCCCCTCATATGTTTACTGGTTTATTAGAAAGGATATTACAAAGGATGCAGATAAACAGCCAGATGCATACGGCAAGGTGTGGGGGAAGAGGTGTAGAGTCCCCCTGTCCCCTCCTGGGCTGGACACCCTTCCAGCATCTGCATGTGTTCAGTAGTCCAGAAGTCCTCCCACCCTCCTGGAAAAGGAGAGAAGCTGGAGACTGAGTTAATAATTGGTCATGCCTACTAGATGACACCTCCATACAAATCCCTAAGTAGGGACTCTGTGTCAAGGACTGAGGTCAAAGATCAAATATTAGAACAAAGATTCATCTAGTTAAAACTCATGAAATCACAAGGTTTTAGGTACTGTGTGCCAGAAGCTGGGGGCAAAGATCAAATATCTATATTTCTTATTACATCACAATATCACAAATGTATACTTTAAATTTATGGTAAATGAAACAGTGCAGAATTTAGAATAAACAAATAGATCAGAATGGAATATAGAATCCAGAAACAGGTCATTTAGGTTTGGAAATTTTGTCTCTAAAAAAGATGGTCTTTTTTGTTTTTGAGTCAGAGTCTCACTCTGTCACTCAGGCTGGAGTGCAGTGGCATGCTCACAGCCACCACAGCCTTGACCCGCTGGGCTCAGGTGATCCTTCCGCCTCAGCCTTCCAAGTAGCTGGAATTACAGGTGTGAGCAACCACACCAGGTTAGCTTTTCTTTTCTTTTCTTTTTTTTTTTTTTTTTTTGAGTTGAAGTCTCACTCTGTTGCCCAGGCTGGAGTGCAGTGGCACACTTAGGGCCATTGAGCCTCGACCTACTGGGCTCAGTTGATCCTTCTGCCTCAGCTTTCCAAGTAGCTGGAACTACAGGCGCACGCTACCCTGCCCAGCTAATTTTTTTATTTTTATTTTTTATTGTACAGACGAGGTTTTGCCAAGTTTATCAGGCTGGTCTAATTTTTTCATTTAGTGTAGAGATGAAGTCTTACCAAGTTGCCCAGTCTGGTCTTGAACCCATGGGCTCAGGCAATCCTCTCACCTCCGCCTCCCAAAGTGCTGAGATTACAAACAAGAGCTACTGCACCCAGCTAGGATGGTTTTTTTTTAAGCAAAGAAAAAATATGTTTTTTTGAGTCTGAGTCTCATCCTGTCTCCCAGGCTAGAGTAGAATGCTCAAACCCCTGGACTCAGGCATTCTTCTCACCCCCACCTCTCAAAGTGCTGGGATAACAGGTATGAGCCACTGCACCAACTCTTCTGAGCCCAGGGTTCATTTCTCTATTGCTAATGTAATACTTCTTTAAAGAGATATCTATTTATGTTTGTGGAATGATAGTGTCAGTTTCAAAAGTTCATTTGTAAATGTATTGCTTAGGACATAGAATGCATTTCCCCATAGAAATAAATAACGATTGGGTTCCTCAAGCCAATGGTACGGAGGACGATGATAGGGTTTGATGAGCATCTGGGACTTTAAACCAGAACAGGGATAGTGGTATGGTTTCCAGTTTCTTATTCTCCTAACACAATCACATTGTAAGTTTATGGTATTATGTGTGCTTATAGTATTGCTTTGTGGTGGGCAGATCTATACAAACCTACCCCTAAAGTCTGCGGAAGTTGAGGGGTTGAAGTAAAAGGCTGACATATTCAGTTTCTTAGAAACATTTATTAGGTACTTACAAACAGAAGCCACACCTGTATCTCAGGCTTATGTACCACAAGGAGCGGGTAATTCAGAAGGGTTGTGAAGGGCAACTGAAGTACAATAATATCAAGCTTGTTTGACTTAAGGGCAGGATTTACCATAAGTACCTGTTCTTATACAAGATCAACAAATAAACAAGAAGTTTTAGCGACCTTCCCAGAACTGGAGTTCATCAGAAGTCAACATGACAAATGAGCAAGTATCACGACTATAAATGCTATTTATTTTTATTTAAGCATAGCCAAATATTATACTATGATTATTTATTTTTTACTACAATTTTTTTTTGTTTTCCTTAGGGTTAATAACAGTTTTGTTTCTATTTGCTTGTCTTTCTATGTACTAATCATCCCTTTGACCCCAAACTCTCAGCCAATTGTCTAAATCTTCTCTTAATACATTCAGAGCCATCAAGTATCCTTACAGTATCCACAACTTTGAAGAATCTCTTGCAGGCCTTGAGACCTGCTTTCATCCGAAGTGGTTTCCTTGTGAGCCTTGTGTACAGTCATGATCCTGGGAACTCTTTTTTTTTTTTTTTATTTTTTTAGTTGGAGTCTCACTCTGTCACCCAGACTGGAGTGCAGTGGCCCGCTCCCGGCCACCACAGCCTCAATCTGCTGGGCTCTGGCAATCCTTCTGCCTCCGCCTTCCAGGTAGCTGGAATTTCAGGCGCGCGCTACCACACCGGCTAATTTTTTGATTTATTGTAGAGATGAGGTCTTGCCAAGTTGCCCGGGCAGGTCTCAAGCCGCGGGGTCAGGCAATCCACTCACCTCAAGCTCCCAAAGTGCTGGGATTACAGGCTGAGCCACCGAGCCCAGCTAATCCTGGGGACTCATCACTTCTCCCATGAATAGGGTGCCCTGTTTCTTGGAGTCCATGATTTCTTCTTTTTTAGTTTCCTTTCTTTGTGGTGGAGTACATCTAGTAAACTCCTCAGAAAGGCTTCATAATAAAGGATGTTGTGTCTTTTGGCATATATGGCATGTCCTTGCACTTGCTTGATAGTTTGGATAAATAGTTTTAGATTTGATATTTCCTTTCCTCAGAATTTTAAAAACACCTTTTTTGTTTTCTTCTAACTTACAGCTTTGCTGTCAAGGAGTTCAAGCCATTCTGAATCCTAACCCTTTGTCACTGTATTCATTTTCTACTGCTGTGGAACAAATTACCGTGAATTTATTGACTCAAAATAACACCAAATTATTGTCTCATAGTTCCTTATAACTTATAAATCAGGGTGGGTTCAACTTAGTTCTCTTTTTTAGAGTCTCCAAGGCCAAAATCGAGGTTTTGATTTTAAGCTGGGCTCAAGTATGGAAGTTATGGAACGAATACTTCTAAGCTCTTGCAGGTTTTGACCACATATAACTTTTATTTGTAGGACTCAGGCTTCCATTTCCTCCTGGTGGTCATCTGGGGACTGCCTTCAGCTTCTAGAGGTTGTTCTCATCGCGTGTCAGGTGGCCTCCTCTTTCCTCAAGTCAGCAATGGTGCCCTGAGTCCTGATAATTTCCAATCTCTGTGAATTTCTCTTCTGTGACCAGTCAGACAAAACTGTTTTTAAAGGGCTCGTGGGATAAGATTGGGCCTGCCCAGATAATCTCTGCATTTTAAAATCAGTGAGCCGGGCTCGGTGGCTCAGCCTGTAATCCCGCGCCTTTGGGAGGCTGAGGTGAGTGGATTGCCTGAGCCCTCGAGTTCGAGACCCGCCTGGGCAGCGAGACCTCATCTCTACAGTAAATCAAAAAATCAACCGGGCGTGGTAGCGCATGCCTGTAATTCCGGCTACTCGGAAGGCTGAGGCGGAAGGATCGCCAGAGCTCAGCAGGTCGAGGCTGCGGTGGCTGGGAGCGGCCACTGCACTCCAGTCTGGGCGACAGAGTGAGACTCCAACTCAATAAATAAATAAATAAATAAATAAAATAAAATAAAGTCAGTGATTAGAGATTTTAATTGCTTTAGTAAAATCCCTTCATAATGGTACTTAGACTAGTAAACAGGAAGAGAATCTTGGGTGATTTTTCTAGAATTTGTACTTTACCATTTGTGCTTTGTGAAAGAACCTTCTCTTTGCTAGAACTTTCTGATGCTCCCCTTTGCTACATGAGTAGAGAATGTTTCCCTTTCCTTACTCATGGTCATCTGCCAGAGCCTAGGTTTCCATTCGAGATCCCATGTGAAGTGACGAGGAGGCAGCTAAGAGTGGGGCACAACTACTTGTTTACAAATTGAAGAATTATAAGCAATTTCTTTTTTTGACAAACGCATTTAAGTTACATATTTGTGACTGTTCTGTTTTATAGACATGGAATTAAAAGTGATATGAACTCTTAAATGCCAGATCATATCTCAGACTGATGAAAGTAACAATGCAATAATAAATATGTAGCTGGATAGCTAATCTTTTATGGAAATTCAGGTTAAAATGTGTGGATAGGACTTAATTAAAAAATTATGCAAGTCTACGTAATGAGATGGCTTACAGATTATGTTCTTTCAACTATTTCATTGGCACAAAATCATAATTAACACCAAACTATTACATTTCTGACTCTGATATGAGGAGGCAAGTCATTATTGTAAATTAAAGCATAAGAAACCTAAAGTCTTTTTATTAAACAAACTTTATTATGTTGTTAAAATAAAAATGTGAATATGAAAAGGTCTCATGTATTTGAGAGGGAGCAATGTTTTGATCAAACTAAGAAAAACTTTCAGCTCAAAAGCAGGCTGAATAAACCCAAACAAATGTAGGCGAGAGAGGAGCTTAACTCCAAAATGGTTAATGGTCAACATACTATCCCTGCAAGAAACATGTTTGGTGGATAATGGATTAATGCTGATGTACACAATCAAGTTGATACAGGTCAGAACCAGAATTTGGGAGACAAATGTTGTGTCTGAATCTTGCAGCATGGTTCTGATCTATGTGAAAAAGGGACAGTATTAATGCCTGTTATTTCTCAAGTGCAATTTTAAAAAGCTGATTATCAAACTTCCTTATATAAGATAATACTCAATGCTTTTAGTGAAATCTCTTGCATCATAATATAATGAAATCATTGAGCAAATTTCTATTTGGTAGTTGTTGGCCATTGATGTTTAAGTTCAATTTGTTGACTGAATAAAAATAACATATGGGCTAATATTTCTTTTTTAGGCAAAAAACATAACTATCTTTTGTGTACTACTTACCATATACATTTGGCTATTGAATCATAAAATATGTTGTCATGACTATTTCAAATGCTCTTTTAACTATTTTAAATAACTTTGACAACTTTAAATCATCTGTTATATGTCAATAGATAAATAAAAATGTTTTAAAATTAAAATATGGTTAAATTATTTGGACTAAACTAATTCTATACTTGGAAAAATTATATGTATCAATTGGGGTTCTTAGGGTCAGAAATCAAGTCTGAATGATTTAATAGAAGATGAACCTGTTGTAAAGCTGTTTTATACTTGCAGAGGCATCAGGGAGCTTGGAAATGAAGAGAAACAGACTGAATTGCAGCAAAAAACATGACATGCTTGGAATCCCAGCCCTTTGGCAGGTGCAGGTGAGAGGATTGCCTGAGCCCATGAGCTTGAGAATAGCCTGGACAATGTGGTGAGACCTCATCTCTACAATAAATCAAAAAATTGCAGAAGATTTTGTTTCTGAATAATAACAATTAAAACTCACACCCCCAGCCGGGTTTGGTGGCTTAGCCTGTAATCTCAGCGCTTTGGGAGGCTGAGGTGAGTGGATTGCCTGAGCCCATGGGTTCGAGACCCGCCTGGGCAACTTGGCGAGACCTCATCTCTACAATAAATAAAAAAAATTAGCCGGGCATGGTAGCGCACGCCTGTAGTTCCAGCTACTTGGAAGGCTGAGGCAGAAGGATCGCCGGAGACCAGCAGGTCGAGGCTGTAGTGGCCGGGAGCGGCCACTGCACTCCAGTCTGGGCGACAGAGTGAGACTCCAACTCAAAACAAACAAAAAAAACCTCACACCCCCGAATCACATATATGCTCATATTTCATCCGACTATTGAGAAAAGAAAACTGTAAGAGGCTATTGATCAGGGAAAATGAAAAGAGATGAATTTCCCTTTATGAAAAAAGCTGCTAGGCGTGATGGCTCACACCTGTAAGTCTAGCACTTTGGGAGGCAGAGGCAAGAGGACTGCCTTAACCCAGGGTATTAGACCAGCTTGGGCAACTTGGCAAGACCTTGTCTCTACAGTAAATCAAGAAAAATTAGCCAGGTGTGATGGTGCGTGCCTGTGGTTCCAGCCACTTGGAAAGCTGCGGTGGAAAACATAACACCCAACTGACCTACAAAGACATCTTTGCCACTGAACACTGACACTGGATGAGGCAGTTTGACTCACTGATATCACCTACGTCAGGGGCTTCCAAACCCTGGGCCACAGATGGTACTGGTTCGTGGCCTGTTGGGAACAGAGCCACACAGCAGGAGGTAAGCATCTGTTGAACTGAGCTCTATTTTCTGTTAGATCAGTGGCGGCATTAGATTCTCATAGGAGTACAAACCCCATTGCAGTGGTCCCCAATCTGTTTGGCATCAGGAACCGGTTTTGTGGAAGATGATTTTTTCCCATGGGGTTGGAGGATGGGATGATCATGCATTAGATTCTCACAAGGAGCATGCAACCTAGATCTCTTGAATGTGCAGTTCACAATAAGGTTCCGGCGCCTATAAGAATTTAATGCTGCTGCTGATCTGATGGAAGACAGAGCTCCACTGACCCTGCTGCTCACCTCCTGCAGCTCCTGCTGGGTGGCTCGGTTTCTGTCAGGCCACAGACTGGTACCAGTCCACAGCCTGAGGGTTGGGGACCCCTCCCCTATTGTGAACTGTGCAGGAGAGGGATCTAGGTTGCTCACTCTTTTGTTAAAATCTAATGCCTGATCATCTCACTTGTCTATGGAAAAATCATCTTCAATGAAACTGGTCCCTGATGACAAAATGGTTGGGGACCACTGATCTATGGGACGTCAGATCCTGCCATTTGTATCACTGCCACTTCTGTCTCTGGAAACTGGATCTTTCAGCCACTGCTACCACTTCTAAAATGAAATCTTCACCTTCCCTGCTCCTTTGCATCAATAGCCTTTGGCTTGGAATCCTAGTAACTCTATCTAAGTGGCTGACCAGAGGACATATACTGTGCCTAGATGAGGTACATGGGTTGACTACAGAGGTTAGACATTTGAGAATCTGATGCTTTCAGTTTTTTTTTTTTTGTGAGAGTCAGTCTATGGCTTGCACAAAGACTCTCCAGAAAATGTTCACCACAACATAGGAAGGTTTCAGATGTTAGGTAGTAAAACACACACAGACACACACACACACACACACACACACACACACACACACACACACATACCTACACACACAGAGCAAAGCAGACATTCCTGGAGCCCCACTGATATTCCTACATGTACCTTTAGAGGCCTGCAATGTTGCAATGCCAGCTGGACCCAGTGGTGCGGCTGGGTTTCTAGCACTCTAACCCATGCAGTGTCCTACACTGCTGGGAACAAGCTGACCTGTTGTGCAGCAGAATGTCTGCCCCCATCCTAGGGTTGCTGCCACTGATAGCAATCCCACCCATTTTAGAGGCAGGGCAGCTGAACACCAGAGCAGCCCACCCACATGCACTGCCTGGGAGATCTGAGGACTGGCTTGCTCAGCTCGACACTGACCACCCCAACACTATTGCTGCCTGCACGTGTTTTTCAAGGGTCCGAGAATCCGTTTGCTTTACCCACAGCCAGTGGTGTCCACGTGCACTGTGTGGGTGCCTGAGGACTGGCCCACCCTGTGTACTACCACTGCTGCTGCCGGCACCCATATGTACTAACTGGAGGCCTGAGGATCAATCTGCCCTGCTTGCCTCTCATGCACCACTAAGGGGCCTTCCTGACATCCCAGCTTTCAACAAAGCCTCATCACAGCCTCCACTGACAACTACATCAAGTCAGTGATGAACTCACAGACACTGATGACTTTAATTACACATGAAGAAATTATATGGCAACTATATACTACTGTACACACTCATAATCAAAGCCAAAGTATCCTACCCAATCAACACTATAGATACATCTATAGGAAAAAATATTTTCCTATGAAAGGTAATTCATAAAATTGAAAGAAGTGACTATTACATGAGGTATGTCAATAAAAATGTAAGGGCACAAGAAACATGAAAATGCAAGGAAACATGACATCTCCAAAGGAGCACAATAATTTTCTGGTAACAGATCCTAAGGAAAGGCAATCTATGAAATGCCTGAAAGAATAAAAAATAATGATCTTAAGGAAACTCTGTGAGATACAAGTGGCAAACAATACAAAGAAACCAGAAAAACAATTCATGACCTAAATGAGAAATTCAGCAAAGAGATAGATATAATGGAAAAGAAATAAATGGAGATTCTACAACTAAATAATTCAATAAATGAAATAAAAAATAAAATCGAGAGCTTTTGCAACAGACTATATCTAGCAGAGAAAAGAATTCCTAAACTTGAAGATAGGTCTTTTGAAATAACTCAGTCAGACAAAAGAAAAAACAAACAAAAACCCTGAAAAAGTCCATGTAAAATATGAGACACCAAAAAGCAAACAAATGTTAGGATTTGGGGCATTCCAGAAGGAGAAGAGATGGGAAAAGACATAGAAAAATCTATTTAATGGCATAATAGGTGAAAACTTCCCAAGTCTTGTGAGAGATTTAAACATGCATATATAGGAAACTCAAAGATCGCCAAATAGGTTTAATCCAAAAAGGTCACCTCCAAGGCACATTATAGTCAAACTGTCAAAAACCAAAGACAGAGAAGAATTCTAAAAGCAGCAAGAGAAAAGTGTCAAGTCACATATAATGGGATGTTCATTTGACAAGAGAAGATTTCTCAGTAGAAACTTTACAGGCTGGGAGGGAAAGGAAGGATTACAAAACGTGAAAGGACAAAAACAACAAACCAAAACAAAACAAAACTCCAAAAACCTGTCAGCTAAGAACACTATATCCAGCACAGCTATCTTTCAATTTGTAATTTTTTTGTTTTTTGAGTTGGAGTCTCCCTGTCACCCAGGTTGGAGTGCAGTGGTATGCTTAGGCCCAGGTGATGCTTTCAAGTAGTTGGGACTACAGGCACATGACACCGCACCAGGATATTTTTTTGATTAGTGTAGAGATGAGGTCTCGCCAAGTTGCCCAGGTTGGTCTTGAATCCCTTGGCTCAGGCAATCCTCTCACCTCAGCCTCTCAAAGTGCTAGGATTACAGGTGTGAGCCACCATGCCTGGTCTATTTTTCAGAAATGAAGGAGAAATAAATTATTTCTCAGGAAAGTAAAAACAGAGGAGATTCCTTACCACTAGGCTAACCCTACAAGCAAAACTGGAGGGAGTCCTATATCGAGGAGGAAAAAATGATAACTAATATCATGAAAA
>NW_007247340.1:280551-292194 GCF_000164805.1 Carlito syrichta
TGGGAGGCCGAGGTGAGTGGATTGCCTGAGCCCGCGGGTTCGAGACCCACCTGGGCAACTTGGCCAGACCTCATCTCTATAATAAATAAAAAAATTAGCCGGGCGTGGTAGCACGCGCTTGTAGTTCCAGCTACTTGGAAGGCGGAGGTAGAAGGATCGCTGGCGCCCAGCAGGTCAAGGCTGCGGTGACCGGGAGCAAGCGGCCACTGCACTCCAGTCTGGGCGACAGAGTGAGACTCCAACTCAAAAAAAAAAAAAAGTCACTTGTATAGCAGACACACAAATAAGAAAGAGAAGGGAATCAAACATTATCACTACAGAAAACCACCAAATCATAAAGGTAAACAATAAAAAAGGAAGAATGATGCAAAGGGGATCCAAACAATTTTAAAAATTAGCAAAATGAAAGGAGTAAGTTTTCACTAAACAATAACAACCTTAACTATAAATGGTCAAGATTCCTCAGGTAAAATGTATAGCCTGGCTGAATAGGTTTTTAAAAAAGACTGCTATTGTGAATAGGTTTTTAAAAAAGACTGCTATTGTGAATAGAGCTGCAGCAAACATACGTGTGCAGTATCTTTTTTTGTAGAATGATTTGAGTTCCTCCAGGGATTGGCAGTTGAGGGAAACTGCTAGGGGAGGAGGGAGGGGCATACCTCATCAACAAGGGTACATGCATAATCAATGTTTGTATACCTAACCCTGAATTGTACCCCACATCTTTATAATAAAAAGAACAATAAAAAATAAAAACAAAAATAAAAAAATAAAAAAAGATTGAACTTTGTGTTGCCTACAAAACCCCACTTCACCTATAAAGACACACATAGACTGAAAGTGAAAGGAAGAAAAAAAAATATTTCATGTAAATGGAAATCAAAGCATGCAAGAGTAGCTATACTTATACCAGACAAATTGAACTTCAAGGGAAAAAAAAGGCAAAGAAGGTCACTATATAATGTTAAAGGGATCAATTTAGCAAGAGGATATTACAGTTGTAAGTATATATGTTTCAAACACAGATATGTAAAACAAATTTTAGAACTAAAGAGATAGATAGACCTCAATACAATAACAGTAGAAGACTTCAATATCCCATTCTGGACTTTGAAGAGATCATTTAGACAGCAAATCAACAACAACAGCAACAACAAAACCAGAATTAATTTGTACTATAGATAAAATTGACTTAATAGACATTTACAGAACATTTCATTTAGCAATAACAGAATACACACTTTTTTTCTAATCAGCACATGGAACATTTGCCACGATAGACTATATGTTAGACTACAAAACAAGTCTCAACAAATTTTTAAAAATTGATATCATATCAAGTGTCTTTGCAGATCACAATGGAATAAAACTAGAAATCAGTAACAAGAGGAACTTTGAAAACAGGGCATATGTGGGAATTCAACAACATGCTTCTTAATGATTATTGGGTCAATGGAGAAATTTAGAAGAAAAAAAAATTTCTTAAACAAAAATGAAGACACAACATAACAAAACCTGTGAGTTACAGCAAAAGTAGTGCAAATAGAAAAATTTGTAGCAATAAATGTTTACTAAAAAAAAAGAAAGATTCCATTGACACAACTTAACATGCACCTCAAGGAACTGGAAAAGCAAGGAAAAAAACCAAACTTAAATTCAGTAGATAGAAATAATAAAGGTCAGAGAAGAACTTAACAAAATGGAGATTTTAAAAATTAGCAAAATATCAACCAAATGAAAAGTTGGTGTTTTTGAAAAGATAAACAAAACCAATAAACAGTTAGACTAACCAAGAAAAAAAGATAGAAGATCCAAATAAGTAAAATCATAAATGAAAAAGGAGACATTATAGTTGATAGCACAAAAATACAAAGGATCATTAGAGACTACCATGAACAACTACATGCCAACATATTGAAAAATCTAAGCCTGGCTTGGTGGCTCAGCCTGTAATCTCGCACTTTGGGAGGCTGAGGTGAGTGGATTGCCTGAGCCCACGGGTTTGAGACCTGCCTGGACAACTTGGCGAGACCTAATCTCTACAATAAATCAAAAAATTAGCTGGGCGTGGTAGCGCGCGCCTGTAGCTCCAGCTACTTGCAAGGTTGAGGCGGAAGGATCGCTGGAGCCCAGCAGGTCAAGGCTGCATTGGCTGGGAGTGGCCACTGCACCCCAGTCTGGGCTGCATTGGCTGGGAGTGGCCACTGCACCCCAGTCTGGGCTACAGAGTGAGACTCCAACTCACAGAAAGAAAGAAAGAAAGAAAGAGAGAAAGAGAGAAAGAGAGAAAGAGAGAAAGAGAGAAAGAGAGAAAGAGAGAGAGAAAAAGAGAAAGAGAGAAAGAGAGAAAGAGAGAAAGAGAGAAAGAGAGAAAGAGAGAAAGAAAGAGAGAAAGAAAGAGAGAAAGCAAGAAAGCAAGAAAGCAAGCAAGAAAGAAAGAAAGAAAGAAAGATCTGGAGAAAATGGATAAATTCCTGGACATATATAACCTACCAAGATTGAACAAGGAAGAAATAAAAGAATCTGAGGTTCAGGCCTCTAGCAATGGTCTGAAGAGTAGGCATTTTCTATGGAAAGATCTGGAGGGTTTTTCCACCCTCATGATCTCAATCATGTGACGTCATAGTGCCTAGAATGCTACCTTATTTATTCATTTTAAATATAATTTTGAACTTACAGAAGAGTTGTGAAAAATAGTACAAGAGTTCTATATGGTCACCTCCAAAACTTCCTCTTATGTAACTACAGAACATTTATCAAAAATAAGGAATTAATTTTGTTACAATACTACTAATTAGATAATGTATGTGGATGTCACCAGTTTTTCACCAAAGTCGTTTTTCTATTTTAGAATCCCCCACTGCATTTAAGAACGTCATCATTTTTTATTATTCCGTGTATTCTAACACATAATATTGACCTTATAAATTAAAGACAATTAGAATATGGGAGTGAAGGCATATGTAAAACCTGAAATACCACAGGAAGCATACATAAATAAGTGTAGGGGGCTCTAGATTGGTCTCCCTCTCTTTCTACCTCTTTTCCCTTCCTCCCTTTGCTTTATTTAATTAATTAATTTTTTTGATATACTATATTTATACATAACAGGGGTGCCAAAAAATGTATACACATTTTAAGAGATGTTAAGCATGTATTGCTTCTCAAAGTTGAATTCAATTATGGTTAGCAATGTGTAGTATGATGGTCGCTCAATTGTGCTTCCACCATTTTCTCCGACTGTCCTGCTGTCACAAGGTGATGGCAGCATTCATTTGGTTAACATCCTCTTTGGAGTGAATGTCATACTTAAAATGGAAATACATTTTTGGCACCACACATTTATGGGGTACATGTGAAATTTTTTAGATGCATAGAATATGTAATGATCAAATCAGGATATTTATGGTATCTATCATCCAAGTATTTGTCATTTCCATATGTTGGGTACATTTCTCTTCTAGTTAAGTTTTGTTAAATTTTTAATTTTTGTTTTTGAGTCAGAGTCTCACTTTGTCACCCAGTCTGGAGTGCAGTGGCACGCTCACAGCTCAATGCAGCTTCCAACTTCTGGGCTCAGGAAATCTTCCCTCCTCAGCCTTTCAAGCAGCTGGGACTACAGGCATGAGTCACTATGCCTGGCTAACTTTTTTATTTTTATTTTTATTTTTGTGGGGATTAGGCTTGCTATGTTGTCCAGGCTGGTTCTGAACTCCTTGGCTCAAGTGATCGTCTTGCTTCGGTCTCCCAAAGTGCTGGAATTACAGGTATGACCCACTGTGCCAACCTATTCTCATTATTTTTTAAAAAATATAATATATTGTTGTTAACTGTAGTCATCCTACTCTACTATCAACAATAGAACTTGTTCCTTTGATCTAACTGTATGCTTATAACCATTAATCAACCTCTTTTCATCCCTTCCTCCCAGTCTCTGGTATCTGTCATTCCATTCTCTACCTCCATGTGATCAACTTTTTTAGTTACCTTTATAACATGACTTTATTTTTTAAATAATATTCAATTGTGCACATATACAACATTTTCTTTGTCCATTCATCTTTTGATGGACACTTAGGTTGATTCTGGTCTTTTGCTATTGCAAATAGTGCTTCCATAAACATGGGAGTGCATTTATTCTTTTGATATATTGATTTCTTTTTCTTTTACATTTCTGTGGTATCAGTTGTAATGTTTCCTTTTTCATTTCTGATTTTATTTGGGCCTTTTTTGGGTTACTCTAGCTAGGGGCTTATCAATTTTGTTTATGTTTTTGAAGAACCAACTTGTCATTTTCTTGATTCTTTGTATGACTTTATTAAGTTCTGCTCTAATCTTTACTAATTTTTTTCCTTCTGCCGTTTTGGGGTTTGGTTTGTTCTTGCTTTCCTCCCCTAGTTCCTTAAGTTGCATCATAAGATTGGTTATTTGTAATCTTTCTGCTTTTCTGATATAGGTGTTTGTTGCTACAAACTTCTCTCTTATCTCTGCTTTTGCTCTGTTGGAGTCTCACTCTGTCGCCCAGGTTGGAGTGCAGTGGCATGATCACAGCCACCACAGCCTTGACTGGCAGGGTTCAGGTTATCCTTCTGCCTCAGCCTTCTAAGTAGCTGGAACTACAGGTGTGCACTACCACATCTGGCTTATTTTTTTATTTATTGTAGAGATGAGGCTTCGCCAAGTTGCCCAGGCTTATTTTGAATCCCTGAACTCAAGCAGTCCTCTCACCTAGGTCTCCCAAAGTGCTAGGATTACAGTCTTGAACCACCACGCTGGGCCTGTGTTTTCTTTAATTTCTTCATTGACCCAGTGGTTATCAGAATTAATTTCCATGTATTTGTATGGTTTCCAAAGTTCCTCTTGGTATTGATATTTAGTTTTATTCCATTGTGGTCTGAGAAAACACTTGATTAATTTCAATTAAAATTAATTGAAATAGACTGTATGTGGCCTAACATACAGTCTATCCCGGAGAATGTTCCATGTGCTGATGAGAAGATTGTGTATTCTGAAGTTGTTGGATAAAATTTCTTTCTTAAATATTTTACAAAATTAGACCAACCTGGGCTGGTCTAACAAGATTTTGGTCTAACAACATAACAAGATTTTGTATGCATATTAAAAAAAAAATAGGCCGGGCTCGGTGGCTCAGCCTGTAATCCCGCACCTTGGGAGGCTGAGGTGAGTGGATTGCCTGAGCCCCTGGGTTCGAGACCCGCCTGGGCAACTTGGTGAGACCTCATCTCTACAATAAATCAAAAATTGGCCGGGCGTGCGCATGCCTGTAGTTCCAGCTACTTGGAAGGCTGAGGCGGAAGGATCGCTGGAGCCCAGCAGGTCAAGGCTGCGGTGGCTGGGAGCGGCCACTGCACTCCAGTCTGGGTGACAGAGTGAGACTCCAACTCAGAAAAAAAACAAAACAAAAAAATAGCCAGAACTGGTGGCATGCACCTGTAGTCCCAGCTACTCAAGAGGCTGAAGTGGAAGGATTTCCTGAGCCCAAGAGGACGAGGCTGTGGTGAACCGTGATTGTACCACTGCATTCCAGCTTGGGTGACCACTCTAGCCTGGGTGACAGAGTGAGCCCCCTGACTTAAAAATATGTATATATTTTATAGAATCACAAATAGAGTTGGGAGGAACCCGAGAGATCAATTTGCCCCAATTTGTACATAAGAGAAGTAAGATCAAGAAAATTAGGTGATTTGCCTTTAGAAAACAAGGTTTCCTGTAAAACTCAGGTCTTATCTGCTGGCTGTCCCACTACTGTAGCAATTCTCAAAGTGTGGTCTGGGGAACCCAAGATCCCTTTGGGGAGACATGAGGTCAAACTTATTTTCGCAATAATAATGAGACCGTATTTTCCCTTTTCATTCTTATTCTTTCGTGAGTGTACAGTGGAGTTTTTCAGAGGTGGCATGACAAGTGCTCCTGAATCCAGAAGGAAGACAAAAGTAGATATGAGATTTCGGGGTGTTTTACTTAAGCTAGACATTAAGGGGACTTGCAAAAGTACAAAATGGTATTTCTCTTCTATTACAGTTTTTCATTAACCTTCTATTATATTTCTATTGCATGGTTTTTCTTTCAAGCTATACATTAAAAGGATTTGCAAAAATACACAATGGTATTAATTTTCTATTAAATTTTTTATGTTTGGTAAAATATAGGTATTTCATTAAAAATGTTATTTTTAACATCACCATGTGCATTATTATTACATTTAAATTATTATATTTTTAAAATGGTAAATATTGATTGACATAACCCAAATAAATAGAATATTCAGGGGCTTTCAATAATTTTCAGATACTATTCTAATAAATAGTATTATGTCATTAATAAAAGAAGGAAACATGGACAATACCAGTTACCAAATTTGTTAAATTGGTAGCGTTATAAAAAGGTATTCTGTGAATAGACATTGGAGACTCAGAAGGGTGGAAGGAGGAGGGTGATAGATGATAAATTACCTAACAAGTACAATGTACACTATGTACTTGTTAGATGGCTACACTAAAAGCTAAGACTTCACCACCATGCAATATATCCATGTAACAAAACTGCCCTTGCATCCCCCACATCTATAGGAAAAATGAATTTGGTGGCACCCTGCTTCTCTTAAAAATAGCTTGGCTGTTTGGAATAATTTTTAACTCATTATATATGATTGCAAACTCCTTATGTGCCTTGGAATTTAGGTTCGTGCTTCCACATTCACAACTGACTTCATTTAACTTTGTGCTAAATATACAAATGCTTAAAGATATGTGGAAACGATTGAATATGCTACATTTAAATGATTTTAAACTAGTTTTTAATTGTATCAACTTTATATAATTACTATGTATTTTTTTCAGGGAGTTACATTGTTCTCTACACATTGCTTAATTAGGTTTGTAGAAGGGGCAGGTGACAAGACAAATTATCTTTCTAGAGTAAATGAAAAGGACAAAAAAAGTTTTTCAGATTTTCTTCCAATGTCTGTTTCTGCTCAACCCTGAACTCATTGATCCTCTATTTGCCCCACTCCAACTATTTATTTTTAATGATAGGTTTTCAATCTCAATCCTGTAATCAGATCTATAGTTTTCTTAGAAAATGAGCTACTTCTGGGCAGAACTGGAAACAGATGTAGGAGTGGCTTTATGGAGGGAAGTTTTAGGAGCTTTTGTGAACATGGGGTTCTAGAATGGCTAGGAGAGCTCAACTATTACACTTCATAACGTTTGCTCCGCTTTCTTTTTAGTAAAGGTTGTCAGTGCAGTTTTCCAGTTGTTCATGTCACAACTAGATGAACATAGAAGAGGAACAAATCCATGCCCCTTCTAGAACAAACACAAATCTAGAAGATCAGGTGGAAGTCTCCTTCTGTCATGGCTTTCATGGCTTTATGCTGACATGAAACCACATTTTTGTGATTAATGAAGGTTGGGAGATAGACTACTCCCTTCTTTGGGCTCATCTATTATTCTCACAAATCATTTATTTCCTTGGCTCCACAGGGCATGTTTTTACCCTTTTTCTTTAGCAGTTAGTGCTGGAAAGACAAGAACTTTGTGTTTTATACACTATACGGTAACATGTAATATATAAACATGATACAAAACCAGAATCATTGTGATTTCATTTTCTTCCATAATAAAAGAAAAGATTGGATCCTTTACTTATTTGCATCCTTTGCTCCTCCAATCCTGTTCAATAATTCATCAGAAGGCAGTGACTTAGTGGTAAACAACATACTGTTTCCCCTTGTTGGTACTCAGTAAGCTTTAGCTTCTGCAATCTGTTCTCAGAAAATGAATCCCATAATTCCTTTAATCATTTTAGTCACTCTTCTCTAGCTTCATTCAATTAGACTACAACTTTTTGGCAAGAGAAGTACTTGAATTGAACAGTCTTCCCATATGTTATCTTAGAAGAGCCGTAGGAGAAATGCTTGAATCTTTTATATCCATGTCTCAGTGGCTACAGTCTTTCTGAATGATGCAGTTCTCTGCATATAGTAGGTATTGAACAAATGCTTCTGAATGAAAAATGTTGAATATGGACTTACTGCCAATTTATTCTTTCCCCCATCTATTTGCTAAGCCCTTTACTAACATTTGGTTTCTCCTTTGGATGAACTACCTTTAAATGGCAGTGAGACTTTTAATATATGTCACATTAATGTCATGAATTTGGTTATATACCATACATCCAATCCAGCTTTAGAATGCTTTTGAGAAAAATGGGCATAAGTGGCATTAGAGCATTAATGCTAAATCAAGAGCCCAGGAAAGGATATTAGGAAAAAACCCATGGATACACGTTGAGAAAAGGAGATTGTCAAAATAATTGGTGAGAAAAAGAAGGCAAAAACGAATCAAATTGTGTATTAGATAATAATAAAATTTCTAGGGGAAAATTTGGGGTAGATATGCTACAAAGAAAAAATTATTTTCTTACCATGTCCTAATATGTAGCCCAGCTTGGGAATTTTTTTTTTTTTTTGGACATAGGAAAAGAAAGCATTTCAGAAACAAAACCAAACTTTTTCACAGAACATTTTTTCCATAGCACAAAGGCACATATTTTGCATGGAGACAAGCAAATGTTGGAAAATGTAGTAAGACTGAAAGCAAATATAGTCTCAGAAGAGGGTTTACAAAAATCCGGGTGAGGCTCTGGACCAAGACTTCGAGGGAATTAGACATTCTATTAGGGATCTGGAAGAAAGCACCAAGAGCAAGTCAAACACTAGGATGGGAGATATAGTTCCTTTTCTTGGCGAAATCTAAGAGTCCACAGCAACCACATTGAGGATGCAGTTTCAGGTGAACATCAGGATAGACCTAAATCCAAATCTGGATGTAAATTAGGTTGTATAGAGCAGAAGCTTTAGACTCAGTTGTAGAACCAGGGTCAATGAGAGGGAAATTGACATAGTTTTTGGGAAATAGGGCTTTTGAAATGGGCCAAGAAAGTCAGGCAGGACTGATTGGTTGCAGTATTGGCTTGGGTTTCCTCAGGTTTAGAAAAGCTGGACAGAAGTGATCAGCCATGGTATACTATACACTCACTCATGGAACATGCTCAGAGAGGGTTTGGTTTGATTCAGAAGAAACTCTCTATTCTTTCCCATCAATAGTACTTGAAGTTAAAGTTTATTTTGTTTTATTTTATTTTACTTTTTTGAGACTGAGTCTCACTCTGTTTCCAGGCTGGAGTACAGTGACACACTCATGGCTCACCACAGCCTCTACTTCCTGGGCTCAGGTGATCCTTTCACCTCAGTCTCCTGAGCAACTGGGACTACAAGTGAATGCCATCATGCCTGGCTAATTTTGGGTGTTTTTTTTTGTAGAGACGAGATTTCACTGTGTTGTCCAGGCTAGTCTCGAACCTGGAATCAAGCAATTTTCCCACCTTGGCCTCCCCAAGTGCTGGGATGACAGGCATAAGCCACCGTCCCCAGACTGAAGTTAAAGTTGATGGCAGCAGAAGTGTAATTTCAGACTCCCTTTACTCGTGGAGAGAAAGCGTCTCTTATTTCCTCTGACTGAATTAGAATTGTTTCTGGGACTCTGTGGGATGGCCTGTAGATGATTCCATGTTCATTGTAGACAGCTGGGATGAGCTGGGATTTGTCAGAGAATGACATTTGGAGAATTGGAAAGGCTAAAGAAAGATAGCTACAGTTACATAATGAAGGGCCAGAATTAATTTGGAGGCCAGAGAGACCCAGAAAAGAAAATAAAAATGGGAATTACAACTGAGTAGATCTTTGCCATTGGTAAAAATCTGGGTCACTTATAGCTGTATTTTTCCATTTGTGTTTTTGTGTCTAGGCTCTGATAGCATAGTTGTCTAATAAGTGTTTCATCATCTGAATCTGACAATAGATATCATTCCGGAATACAATTGTTATATAACAAAAATTCAGTATGTTGGAGAAAAAAGTCAATCAACACAATTTCAAGCTTTGTATGTCCTTTGTTTGCAGGGAGTCAGGCATAAACGAGCATTTGGCATTCGGCTCTTCTAGTGCATTGCTAGCATATCGTGCCTTGGGCATGACCCATCAGAATCTGATGTTGATCTTTTATTACCTGCCAGACCCCTCTGGAAAAAGCTTCCGTGGAATTCATCATCTGTGGTCTTTGTTGTAGGTATACATATAAATACACGTCGAATGCATTTGTTGAGGCTATTTTGGTTTCCAAAGCTGATTTAATAAAAAGTGTTGAGATGAATGATGAAGCAGACCTTCTGCAGGAGGTATGAAGCTAATAATTAAAATGTTCTTTACCGAAATACTGACAGCAGATCTTATTTTTCTATGTCAATTATTTAAGTGCCAGTAAGAATGAGGGCATCGCTGATTATACTTGCTGTGTGTCTGCTTTGGAGAAGTTTATGAAGAAACTCTTGTCTGCTACACAGTGAGTTTATAAATGTCATAAAAACTAAACAATTCAAAACTTTCATCTAGCAAAGCTCACTTAGTTTGAATGCTTATTTAAAATAGCTTCAATGGCACTGAGTTTCAAAAGCAGAAGTATGCTATATGAATTTTTATTCCTGTTTTGGTTGTCATTGAGAGAATAGTCTTTATTTTTCTCAAAACTCTGGTCTCGTTCTAATAAAAATACCCTGAGGAGGTTAAATGACTAAAGGTGAAAACCCGTTTTTAAATTATATTTGAATGCACAGCATGTTAAGTAGTGATAGTCACCCACTGGGTCTAGAATATATTAAAATAATCGGTTGTCAACCTGTAGCGTTTCTCATCAGTTCCCAATGGGTATGTTCTGAATTTTTACTCTCATATTTCCGATGGACCATTCTGAAAAACCGAAGTATAGATTTGGAGGCAAGCTATGGTAAAGTCTGGGAGGATGTGAGTTTTCTTTAGAAGGCTCAGAAAATATAGTGCAGGAAGCATGAAATTAGACCTGGCCCCCACGTCTCCTCATAGTGGAGAAGACAGCTAAAATCTGAGGCAGAATGGGGTCGCTGTTATATATAGTGAATGTAAGCAGTGCTCTGGAATGGAGGCAAGAACCAATGTACTTTCCAGTAGGAAATGAGCAAGGCTGTGTGAAGAAGGGACACATTGAGGAGTAGCTGTGGCTTATCCTGTATTGTCATGTCATTGTTGGAGACATCAAATGATGGACATGTTTGAGTAAGAGAAAGAATTTAGGTGATAGTCAACTTATAGCTACAAACGAAGGCTTAGAGAAAGAAAGTAAACATGATTAGTATGTATGCCATTAGCTTTTTGGGAATTTTATTTCTAACTATTTAACTTCTTTTTGGACTAGGCTTTATTAACTACTGAGCTATGTATGGCAGGACTGGGTTTTCTTCCCTAGCACTCACAGTTGTAACCTGGGATTCCAGGCGTTACAACTTCTGTGAAAATCCCTAAGAGCCACACTCTCCTCAAACCAGTCCAGACCAAATGTTGATTATTTACACTTAGAATAGAAAAAACATAAACAGATAACAACATGACTTTGAAGTACAACAATTCTCACAGCAAGAGACATACTTTGTCTTTTGGGGAAGAGTTCCCAGAGAACTGCAATATAATATTTTATATATATATATATATATATATATATATATATATATGTATTTTTTTTTTTTTTTTTG